>NW_028187055.1:2274887-2385965 GCF_003343005.1 Rhea americana | reverse complement strand
GGGGCGTATATGTGGCTCAGCCCAACAACAGAGTATAAAATCTGTTTTATACTTTCAGAGAAAGGAACTTTCAAAGAGGTAAGGGGCTGGAGCTGGCTTCAACCCATGTATTCCTTCCCAGCAACTGTGGATGCCCAGTGTCATGACTGTGAGCGTATTACAGAGACCARCAATAACAACTACATTTGTATTGYGATTTCAGTATATTGCTGTATCACTCTGCTAAACCAAAACTGTAACATCAAATATCTTTAAACTAGACTTCTATATTAAACATTGTACTCTCCATATCTAAATGGAATATCTAGAAGAACCTGGTCAGAGAGTATTGAACTCTTGACACTTTGCAACAAAGCAATCTGCGATTAAAACTTTSCTTCAAGCTGCACAGCAGTCTGAACAGAGATTTCCCACTGCTCACAGTGACTATCTTAATCAGACTTCCTTTTTCTTTCTTCCACATCAGCAAGTTCTGATTTTGTTGAAAAAGTTTGAAAGTTTGGAATGAAAAGACAAAAATATTGCAGAGTAAAGCTTGGAGAAACCTTGAAAGTTGTTGCAGAAGTGTATAGCCATCTTTTATGCAGCCTTGCTCTGGGTATTTGACTGTTGTCAAGGACAGTTCTAAGCGCAGCTGAAGTCTGTAGCTGCCTAGGGCAGGACACTGCAGAAGGCAGCAAGACAGCCAGGATTACTCTGCCTAGTCAGCCTGTGCCAGTTCCCTGACATGCTAGGCTTGCTATTACAGTTGTTGTCAGCAGAGAGGGAAAAGGCCTTTCCTTGCCATTGAGGAGGGGGGAAAAAAATCCCTTTTTCTTTCTTATTCTTCACTGACAGTAGGTTTACATTTGTCAAAGGCAAAACCGGAAAGATAAAATATGTGCTATTTACAGTCAAATATCCAAAAGTGATCGTGCCTACAAATTAGAAGATTCAATTCTGGATACTCAAAATTCTGTAGAGCTCCATACAAATACAAGCACCTGTGAGTCAGATAGATGTTCAACTTATTCATAAAAATGCCATCTGTATGACCATGTCAAATACACAGGCAATACATGCTTTTTGGAATACTGGCAAGATGCTTTTGAACCTCTCAGTTCCGTGAAAACTTTTCTGTCAAATGGTATCTAATTTTGGATGGAACATATCTGTACTAAATCAAGTCCTGTTAAGAATAAATTGTTCGCTGTTGACCCAGTTACCCAACTTTTCTATGTATTCACCTGCCCACATGTACTCTGCCAAATGCTATAATTGCCTCGATGAATCACAAATAGTTTTCATTTTACCTTGCAAGTACAGAAAAGCAGTGGCTAAAGCATGACTTGATTATATAAATGCTACCTTATTTCCAGGAATGACGACAAAGCTCGTAAAAAYGTTAAATATAGCTCTACACAAGCCACTTTCTTCAGCAGATAGASAGAAAACAAAAATGAGAAAAACACAATGAAAGAAAATAAAGTAACAAAACATGACCTTAAAAAAAAGTCACCATAGTTTGACATAAAAGCCAGAAGACAAGGGAAAAAAACAAAATATTTTGAAATTAAAACTCTTCATAGGTAAGATTTTAAAATGGAAAGACAGAAAACATACCACATGATTTAATACTCAAAAGATAAGAAACACTGAGTCTTCTCCTCTCCCTTCCTAACGTATACAAAACATATTTCCACATAAGCTATACATATGACACCACTGAAGAACCCCAGTTATTTCTCACAAAGTTCATTTTAACTAACACTCAGCAGATTACCTCCAGATTTTCCTTTTCCTCRATTCCAAATCCCTCTTCAGAAGGCTGCTTATTTCAAATGTCCGATGACTGGAGGACACAAACTTTTTTTCCACTAGAAATTTGTAAAGCCATGGCAAAAAGTCTAGGTCAGCTCTGCCCTCTGACAATTGTTCAAACTCACTGAAATCAGAAAGTGAGAAGAATATGAGAATAATTGCAAAGCTGTTTTAAGAGAACTAGATGAGAGTAGAAAAGTTCTGTACAGCAGCAYTCAACAGATGCACCATCTTGGTCTGGTTTTTTTGGTTAGTTGTCATTTTTTAAAAAAGCAAGGTTAGAAAATACTTCCAACAGGGTGGGTGGTTGTGTGTGTGTGTTTTTGTTGCTGTTTTGTTTTGGGCTTTCTTTAGTTTTTGGGTATTCCTTAATTTCATCTATTACAAATATTGTTCATGTTTGACCAATAAGATGCAAAAAGATACTCAGAACTTAGTAAAAGAAACATATGATCACTTTGAAATCTTCAAGACACTACAGAACTTTTCAAGTACAAATGACTCCAAGACTATTCTCAAATATTCCACATCTAAAAGATAATTAAGACTTCAAAACTAAGCACTGCTAACAAATACTTGCATCTAATAGGCCATTCAAGAAACTCTGTTCACTTTAATGTGAACAAAGCACTACCACTTTGTAATATTTTTTAAAATCTAKGTTGTCATTCCATCTTATTCTGCAGAAGTCTGTTTTTCACAATGATAACAGCATTATGGCAAGAGAAAAATCTATATTCCTCACTAACTTTTTGAAATATAGCTAAATGACAGCTATTATACTTAAATATACATATTTATTTTAAAACATTTGAGTTGCCATTATGGAAAGAAATGATTGCTAATAACATGGCAGTCACATTCATCTCTGCATTAGTAAGCACAAGTCATTTATCCCTGCAGAACACCCCTTGGACACAATACTAATAACACTGTCTAACATTTSTAAGTGCTCAGACTGTGAAACTACATGGATAGCATATGAAAATGTAGCAGCATTTTGTGGAATCCATTCTAACAAGAAGTACATTACATATTTTCTATATGCATTTTGACTGTGATGTAYTACCAGAACAGAACATCCTCTACAGTCAGAACAGACGAGGACACAGTTCAGTTAATTTTCAATGTATTAGAGATACAGAGAAATTCAAAATTTGTGGATTTGTTTAAAAAAAAAAGAAAAAAAAGAAAATCTTCAACCTCTTGCAATGATACACCTTTGGTTTATGCAATTCCAAGGTGATAATTTAAGATTCCAAATTAATACTTTAAGCACCATTTTAAACGGACTTTAGGTACGTAATAACTTTCCCCAATTAGTGCAGCATAGCTGAAATAGAAAAATGGGTATAAACAACTCCATACCAAGAAAATAATTTAGGCCTTTAATGTTGCAGAAACTTTTTAAAGTCTTTACTTATTAACAATGATCTGCATATAAACCAATAATGAACTTTCATATCACTAGCTAGACTCTTACAAGACTGAATATAGCTTACTTTGGAAAACAATCATTACAATGTCTGCATATTATAGGGTATTTCTACAAATATWTAAAACCTTATTCCTTTCCCACCATTTTTTAAGACACACTTCAAATAAAGGTATGTTTTAGGCTAGAATTCCTCCATTCCTATACTTTAATTATATGTTTTAGTAAGTAGTAWGGTCGTATTTTTGAAAGGAAAACAGTTTTGATTGTACGTGTTAGAAAAATAGAACACTTCTAAAACACAGAAGAGACTTAAAATCCAGAAGTCTTTTGTACTTTATGAACGGGAGGGGGGGGGAACAGTATCTATGGGTGATTGAAAGTTGATCCATACAAACAATCAGAAAATATCAAGTAAATGTTAAAAAAATACGTGTGTGTGTGTGTGTGTGTGTGTGTGTGTGTGTGTACACTCACACACACATATATATCTCAGATTTCCATTCAACAGAACAATACGTATAAAAATAAAAACAATTTGAGGCTTCAATGCTCATTACATTTAAAATACAATGAAATTTTCTATTTTCCTTTCAAAGTCTGGAGTTCTCTGTAAGAGCCAAAACCAATGAAACTATATCATTCTCTGACATTAATTAATGGCTGCTATGTATCGACCTTAAGGAGCACAGATATTTTGCAACATGCAYTCGATTAAACACTACTGATAGCCTAAATACTTTATAGTGACTAGCTCTTTCTTCTTCTTGCATTTCTTGTACCCTGAATTAAAAAGRGGAATAATTACTAGTAATTTAAATGAACAAGGCAATAATCTTCATCCTTACTGAAGCTGTTTTGACCTGGTACAAAACTGTACTATATTTTCCAAGCTAATCTGKAGACTAAACACTAAAGAGTAAAATGACCTAAAGGTTAAATCTTGAAATCCAGAGTGAAGACAGTGAAGATGCAATCATTCAACAGGAATGTAGAGAGGCTGTTGAAGTGGAAATGAATTTGCTGATCAGGTATTGCTATTAATATAACTGCTCAAAGAAAGCAGTGTTTTGCTGAAACAAGCTATTACTTAATAGCTAATATGTAAGCAAGTATTTGAACAGGCAGGAAGCATAATATCCTTCCTGGCACTCAGGAGCACATATTGAAGTATTCCTGTTTGTATACAACCCCAGCAACAGCCTCCTCCACGAACCTAGATGGTGACATATATGTATATCCAGCCTCCTGTTCTGAGAAAATAAGTCTATATTGATATAAAGCTAAAGCAGCTAATACTCAGTCTCATGTCCTCTGTCTGATAGTTTTATCCTGACAGGTTATACGGATTTTTTTTTTCTTTTAAGCTAAGTTCCAAAGCTCACAAAAATGTATGCAGGACCCTCAAAGATTAGTAACCACACAGCCCCAGTATTACCTGAAAAACTGGTTCTCCACCACATGCTCTCCTATTTGTGATGATGCAAAATAGCACAGGAAAAACAGGTAGGCTCTATGTTAGCAAAAAGGGAAAAGCAGAACATTAGTATCTTACAGCCAATCCCTATTTTCTGTCAATTAAAATCATTGAATTTGAGGTGCTTTTCTACCCTTCCAAATTTCAAGTCCCTAAAAACTTCAGGTTAATATTATGAGCAATGCTGCAYAAGCACCACAAACTGGAAGTCAGTGGTACCAAGCACTCACTTTTGCGGAGATGGAGAAATAGTTTTGTAGCTGTACTTGTATAACCTACCAGCTGTAGTGTCATGCATGCCTCTGTCTGTGACCATCTCCATCTTTCTGTTAGACACACACATCTTGCAGCACAACTAATGGAGTGAAAGGAAAGTACCTCTTTCAACACAGAGTTTAAGAGCCTGGCTTAACAGCATCATCAGCTCTGCCCTGGACTTTGTGCAGAAACAGAGGAGATACAGATACGCTTCGTTTTCCTGACTTTATAGCAATGGCAGTAATGCAGTAACCATCCGYTGGTGGAGGCACTAAAGTTTTAAACCACTGCAGCTATTTGCTAAGGGAATGAGAGTAAAATTCTAAACTGAACTTCCAAGACCTATCCTAGTAAATTAAACCTACCAGGAGCATGTCAATCCCTGAGCAGCAAGGATCAGCCTGTATTTATGCCAGTAAAATTGTTTAATCCACGATTCAAACTTTCTAAACATAAAACAGCTACCATGAGTGGGCCCTGAAACATTTTAACTCTTTATTCAAGCCCRGACACTGTGTCTGAGTGCTGCACTCCAGTGCTTCAGAAGCTTCCTGGACTCTACTTAAATTACTCATATAAATGTAGCTTCAGAATCAGTTTTGGTATTGTCAAAGTCCAGCTTAGCAATGTATGAGTTGGTGTTCAGTCTGTGCTAGGAAGGTGGGGAGAGCCATTTTATTTTTCTCACACCATTAAGGTGCCATGGTGCAAGAGATTTCTGCYAGTTTTTATAAAAATAAATGTATCATTACATGTTCTGACCACATCTCCTCAGACCTGTTTTTCTTAAGCTTATAAGCCCAAACACYGGGGTTATAAAATAAAGTGAAAATTTTACTCAACTTCCTAAAAACAAACTAAAATTTGCCATTTTAAGATTGAGATTTCAAATGTCAGATTCTTTACATACACTTTTTTCTTCCCAGCTCAAGCTTATTTATATTTGTAAGACTATTTGGATCAAGTGGCATTATATCAAAGCAAACAAGTCAGATAAGCCAAAAACAGGTCAAAGGACTAATATTATTTTCCCCYCTATGGAGCTATAGCAAAATATAACCACCTGGTGCCACAGAACTCTTACTGGAATCTAATCAAAGAAAGGCTGAAAAACACCATAAAACCAAGCTCCTCAAAAACAACAGATAAAGGAAACTTCCAGAGGGACACACTCACGAGTTTTTTCTACTTGACTACAGCTCAAGACATTTTTTTTTCCAAATAACATTTTCATCATCAGCTAGTGTGAATCTCTGAAGCTGCGGCACTGTGCCTGTATTTTTTCCAGTGTCCAGCTGACTGAATACCACCTGTACGTATGCCAACATTGCATTCAAATGATAGCCAAGTTAGGCAGTCAAGCAACAGAGCCAGACCCAAAAACGCAATTTCTCCAAACTGTAAAACAAAAGTATGACAATTTAGAATCCTGATAGGGAAAGACTACTCCTAAAAAAAGGATGACTAATCTTATCTTCAGATTACAAAGAACAAAAKAAGGTTTGGAGGATATGTATACTGCAGCAGGTATCCTTGAATTTACCCAAGTACATGCAGATGATCTGGCACAGTAGCATAGCAGCACATGCTGAATGTGCTGATTTACTCCACTTGCCAAGTAAGCTTCATAAACTGTGCTGAGCTCCAGGCTGCTGAAGCTAGACTGCTCCAAGGCTCTAACTTGGTTAGAAATCTATCTCAGGTATATTATCCTTTTTTAAAATAGGATAAACATTAGCATAGTCTATCATACCTATGCTTTTCTAGGGAACACAGAGATCTCGATTCATGCACTTTTTCATTGCAGCTGCTCCCTGTTACAATGAATTGCACTGCTGCATCCACTATGATAATGCATTCCCGCATATGTTAAGATGTTTAATGAGACACACTTCAACTATAAAAATAAGCAAGCTATTACGTCTGTATTTTGTTTTCATACACATTTTGTGCTCAAGTACAGCAAAATACCTATACTGGATAGAAGATAACTGCCGGGAGGAACGGCTGATACACCTGAGGGCTGTGCTGCCATTCAAAGAGACCTGGACAGGCTGGAGAGTTGGGCAGAGAGGAACCTCCTGAGGTTCAACAAGCGCAAGTGCAGGGTCCTGCACGTAGGGAAAAATAACTCTAGGCACCAGGACAAGCTGGGGGCTGACCTGCTGGAGAGCAGCTCTGCAGAGAAGGACCTGGGAGTGCTGCTGGATGACAAGTTGACCATGAGCCAGCAATGTGCCCTTGTGGCCAAGAAGGCAAATGGTCTCCTGGGGTGCCTTAGGAAGAGTGTTGCCTGCAGGTTGAGGGAGGTGATCCTGCCCCTCTACTCAGCCCTACTGAGGCCTCATCCCAGTTCTGRGCTCCCCAGGATAAGAGAGACATGAAGCTACTGCAGAGAGTCCAGCGTAGAGCTTCAGAGATGGTCAAAGGGCTGGAGCATCTGAGGAACGGCTGTGAGAGCTGGGCCTCTTTAGCCTGGGGAAGAGAAGACTGAGGGGGGATCTTATCAATGTGTACAAATACCTGAAGGGGAGGGGTGTCAAAAGGATGAGGCTTAACTCTTTTCAGTAGTGCCATGCCAACTGGACAAGAGGCAATAGGCAGCAATTGAAGCACAGGAAGTTCCACCTGACCAYGAGAGGGAATTTTTTCCCTGTAAGAGTGACGGAGCACTGGAACAGGTTGCACAGAGAGGTTGTGGAGTCTCCTTCTCTGGAGATATCCAAAACCCTCCTGGATGCAATCCTATCTAACATGCTCTAGGTGACCCTGTTTGAGCRGGGGGTTGGACTAGATGATCTCCAGAGGCCCCTTCCAACCTTACCAATTCTATGATTTTTTCATATAGACTTTTTTTTTTCCCTCCCTCCCAGGATACAAAATGTCATTGATAGTCTTGTTTCTTTTGCTCCCAAAAGGTGTTCAGAAGTGTTGTGATACTATTAGCCCTTCCCCAGAGCGTATTTTTGGGAGGGAATGAAAAAGCCTGGGAATATTGCAGTGTAACTAGTTTCATTTTGCATACATGTTCAACTTTTCAAAACTCTCCATACTKAAGTGTTGTGAAAACACTGAATATTCTAAATTATCTTTCCTATTAACACCTCTATCACTGCAAAGATACAATATTGTGAGTTCCGAATACTAAGGAATAGTGTTAGCTTTAATATTTGAAAGCACTAAAGTATCTCCTCTTTAAAACTTTCCAAAGTGGCACTGAGCCAGTTATTAAACTGTTTTACTGCTGCAAAGATACATATCTCAGAAGAAACTTTCTATCTCGTCTATTAAGTAAGTGACAAAATTCTTACTCTACCAGAGGCCCAGGTTTTCACTTAAACAGCAATAAATTAAACAGGACTCTTTGTTATGTAGATACCTCCAGAGCTTGAAACAGACAGCACACAGGTTTGCCTTAAAGAGAGGTTTCAGGTTCATACCTAGGATCATACCAGTGATCCTGTTTACAGCAGAGTACACACACAACTGCATTTGCACAGCTGAAAAGGTAATGAATCACAGCAAGGGAACAAGGCAGTGGGAGAAGAGGAAGATTTTACAGATGAAAACCTGCTCATCATGCAACACTGAGCTCAGGGATCTGCATTTTCCTATTTGCCTTAGAGAAAAACTTGTTAAAATATGTATGGAAAAGATCTATTTTTTTCAAGCTAAACTAGAATGCTGTTCCTTTTCCAGACATCAATACACTTTAATGCTCACTAAACATCGAAGGAGCTCCTATCAGAGTCAGTGAAAAGTCTTCTAGTAACGYTAATAAACTTTGTATCAAAACCAATAAGGTTTTCTGTCATTATCACCTGTTATCACCTTAGGTTTAAAGAACTATTCATACATTTATAATACAAGTATAATTAGCTGCTATCTTGCCTCTGATTAAAATCACCTCTAGAACATATTAACAGATATGATCTGATTTATTTGCTTGGTATTTTATTTCATTTCTTCYTCCTTTGTTCCTTTTTTGGTGCATTTTATCACAGTAATATAATTAAAAATGCCCATAATATTTATTTATTTATTTATTTAATAGTATCAGGTTTGCCATTGGCCCTACTGGAAGAGTGTATTGTTTCTGTCCAGCCTTTCAGCAACAGATATCAGCAATTTCACTCATTGCTGTCTGTATCTGAATGATCACCTTGACAGTAGCTCAATTCGTGTTTGAAACAGAGTGGAATAATTAAAAACTCCGCCACACAGCTTCAGTTGCCTCTCTGGCAAATTTTACACGTTTATTTTAATACCTTATCTGTAAAAGAAAATGTTAAGTACAGAAAAGCAAGCAACGTCAAATATCAGATCTCTGATGCTCAAGTAAGAATATCTTGATAACTCATTCCYTTTTCAACTTTAACTCCAATCCACTTTACTTGCCAGAATACAGATCGCCTTCTAGCATCTCATAGGAAAACCAACTTACAGAGCTAGGCAGTAAAAATCTAGGATAAAAACAATTGAAAAACAGAATGAAAAGCACAAATCCATTCCACAATTACAGTGTAACTGTAAATTGAGAAACAGTCAGMCAGCTAGATGATGGTTGTTTTTAACTCATACAGGAAGGGAACTTTCCTTAAGATTTATGGAGTTACYTGGTCCATATGATTGCTGTTTGATGATTTCTTCTTCTGCCTCTATTAACATCAAATTCCTATAGAGCTTGTGGAGAACAAATCCAGAGGCACATACCAAGACCTAATCATTAAAGTACCTAGTCCTGAAGTGCAGAAGTCCTGTCTTGTAAGACCTCCTGGTTTTGTAAAGGAAGAAAATGTGACATCTTAGTGCTGATACAATACAACATTATCTTCTATAATAGATAGAAAACATACCTTTCTGAAGTCTGATCCATTTTGTTCCTCTCCATGAGTGGACAGAAGCACTCAAGCTGTGGCTTGGAGGATTCTGTGCTAAAGGACAAAAGAGTTCATGCCTGAGCTCTTAGCTCCCAGGCAAAAAGATATATCCCAGCTGCTGAGTAAAACACCGCAGCACAGAGAGAAGGAGAAGCAGTAAAGACCCCTTGCTGTTATCATTATGCCCCTGAAATTTTCAGGTGAATAAAGATAAGTCAGAGGCTTGATGTGGATTTAAAACCAAATTGCAATTTTTCATTATCACCCACATGAAATAACCAGAGTTAGTGACAGTCAGTATCCAGCATGTGGATAATAAGGTGCCCTTTATTTCTCACAGATAGGGAATATCAAGAGACTTAGGCCATTTAGGTGCCACAGTAGTAAAAAGATCACGCGATGTTGTTCCCCAAGTCTGAAGAGCCATGCTGCTTCTCCCAGAATTCTTGATACACCAATGTCATACTGGCTGATAACCAAAATGCAATATTTATCAATCAGCCACCAAATCTTTTACTTTTTAGGGTTTATTATGGACTTCTGATTCTATCAAACTTAAAACTAGAGACGACACGTGGTTGCTACACCTCTTCAAAAATAGTTATGCATGTTTGCATATTCAATTCTTTACACCATCCACCTTTCCTCTCACTCAYGATTAATCTTTCTCATTTCCTTGGTGATGTCCCCTTTCAATGAACAGGAACACAGAAACAGCTGTACTAGCTCAGACAAAATATTCTTCTAATCCAGCATCCTCCCTCCAACCCTGGCCAAATGGGGTCCCTAAGAAAGGGGATAGAAACAGGGCAAGGGTATACAATATTTTCCCTRCTCTTAAAGTCTCCAGCTACTGCCGCTCAGTAAGTTCTTGGGCCATGATTATTAAATATATATTTAATAAATATTATCTTTCACAAACCTGACAAGTCTTCTCTTGAGTCMGCTTTCACCATTCCCAACATCCTGTTGAAGTTCTCCAGCCCAATTGCCCATTATGCGGACTCTATTCGAACTTAACCTCGTCACCTTCATTTGTGATCCTTTAGGTCCTGAAGTYCTTTCTTAGTGTCTCTTCCCATTCACTTCCTTGGCAGGTCAATTATCAGGCACAGCACGAGGCCAGACATAGCTAGAAGTAATCCAACATCTCTATACATGTTCTATTTTATTTTCCTAAGATTCATTTATCTAGATCTGCTTGACCCACCCTGCCTACCACATTGATGGTCTCCTTCCACTGATAGCAGCTTCTGGTGCCAGCATGAACTTGTTCCATTTTGTGCCTTCTATCCCACGATTACACAGCAAATATTTCCTGCGACTGCCATACTGCCATCTTGTGCACCTGCTGTAAGCTGACTCGAAGAAAGGGATAAGATGAGAGAGATAAAGGGGAGGTGAAGCACTGCCAGTGTTGGCTGAGCACCTTCTCCTCAGGGCTGGTGTTGGTCCTAGAAACAAACCTGCAATTCAGTTCTATCATCTTACCAGTTGAATCTTCTTTTATTCTAGCTTTAATTACTGATGATGTTGGTCCTAATTGAACTCTGATTAGTGCAGCCTGGACTCATTTAACCACATTGTAGCAAACAAWTCTGAGGAAAAAAGAAAAAAAAAGGTACCCACCAYACACAAGTAAGGCCCTGAGACTGTAAGGGGATACATCYATTCAGGAACAGGCTTGGCTGCTGGCCATAACCAGCACGGTTTGGGCAGCAGCGACTGCAGGGTCTCCTGTGCGATCACAGCTGGGTCTAGCAAGCTCTGACTTGGCTGGTAACAGCCCATCATCTGCCCTCAGGGAGCCCCAGCGCCCAGCTAGCCACTTCAGAGAGTGCCACAGCCCTAGGGAGAGAAGACATGGAGGGGACATGCAAAAGGAAGACTGCTGAGGGCAGGGCTGGAGTTGCAGTCTTGGAAGGCATCCCACATGGGGACAGGGATACCCCSAAGGAATTGCAGGCACCCCTCACCAGGGCTGGGGAAAAACAAGAACGGAGAAGCAGCAGACAGAAACTGACCCCAAGCAAAGCACTGACCCCAACCTCCTGTGCAGCCCACTACAGCACTAAAGGGATGGGGAGGGACCGAGTGTAATGTGGGGCAAAAACAAAGGGATTTGAGACAAAGAAGGGAGGAGGAGGAGTGTCTGACTGAAGTTGAGCCCAGGAAGGGAAAAGAAAGGGGCTTCCTTAGTGTTTGTTTCATTTTCTTTTTCTCAATACCTGAATCAGGGATCAAAAGATTGTGTTACTATAAATGAACTAATTTCCCGGATAGACAGTTTCACACACAACAGGTAAATATTGCCTGTATCAACCTATCAGCTAAGTACAGCTTCACTGCTCCGATGAGCTTCGGCATCTGAGACAAATTTCTGTTGCATTTCATATCCGTTGTACATGACCACCATTATAACTAGGAGGGACTTATTTCTGCCCACATTTCACTTAGCTGAAGAACCTTTAGTACCAAATTCAGGACAGGTTTAAAGGACGAGCCACAGGGATTTTCCCGTCACAACGTGGTCAGGTTGCCAGTGTGAGCTCCAGCTGCTCCTCTGCCATACAGTTCTCAGCYATTAGCGCACTCTTGAGTCATGGCCTCTCTCACCTGAACGTACAGGGAAAAGACAGGTCACCTCRGAAAACTGAAAGCAGATAGAAACAGTCAACTGCCACTTTTAATGTGCTGCTTTGCTGACGAATACAGAAGTACTGAATATAGAACTGAATTAGAAAAAAGAAGCTCTCAATCTGATTTCTGGGGATAGGGACAGCTCCACACAATACCCAGATCATAATACCATAGTCTCTCGATAATTTTTTTTTATTATTTTCTGTCACATATTTATAAGTGAATGCTTATTTGTTTAAATCATAGAATGGTAAGGTTGGAAGGGACCTCTGGAGATCTTCTAGTCCAACCCTCAGCGTAGCCCATATGTGAACGGAACCCACGACCTTGGCATTAGCAGCACCACGCTCTAACCGAGCTAAACCTGCCCCCCCAACCATATATTATGATACCAACATGTCAATTTAATATCAGATACTAACACTCAGAAATTTACCTGCGATCATAGAAATATATCAAACTGCGGTTTCACCAGTTTTTCTAGTCCTATGTTTTTTTTCATGCATTTGGGTCTAGAAATAAGATTGTAACTGCAATATGAAAACACCAAAACCAGCTGAAATTTGAAAAAAGTGTATGTTTAATATCACTAAGAACCATAATAGAAGTGAGGGTGGGTTTTTCTTCTTTGGCTTTTATATATAAATCTTGAGTTCAGAAATCAAGTTATATACTTTTACTAGTACCCCGATCACTAAGGATTTAAAAGGTCTCCCGAGGTGCAGCAGTGCATTTGTTGTGTGACCCACCTCTTGCCGACAGCACACAGACACCTGCAGCTGAAATAAAGTTACCAAATCTCTCTGTGGATCTAGATACAAATTCCTGGTACCAAAACAAAACACTACATGCAAAAACATTAGCATGTAGGAAACCCTCAACTCCACAGGAACTTTATACACTTTTCCTATTAAGCATATCTTAACTATATGCCTAAATGTTAGGAAAATGTAGATTCACCTCCTGACTGCATTCACTTAAGAACTCCACCTAAGTGTGGGACTCATCTTACCTAAATTCTGTCTCCTGAAAGTTAAGGATCTTGTCAAGATGTGTTTAATATCTAAAATACGGTTGTGTGGTAAGTACTCCGGAACTATCTCTTACCTTAAGCCACTGGGAGCAGGATCAAGCTCACCATAAATTTACAATCATTATTTATTACAGCTGAAAATTTATTTATTATTTATTTARATGAAAGCTGTACCATTCCCAAAAGGTTCATTATTGTTTTTACTTTTATAACAATCTCTTTCCTCTTTGATGTAGTACGCAAGAGATAGTCATCAGTAAAGAAACCCACTTCAACATATCACATAAGAACAACAAAAGCCCTCTCACACACAAGAATCTCTGATCATGGATTAAGTCTATCCTAACATTTACTAAGAGCGAGTTAAGAGTCTCTATCATACTACCGCAATTTTGCCAGTTCTTTTTAAAACCCCAAATTTAAAGCCCTCCTAACCACCACCCAAAAAACAACTTTTATAAAATACCCAAGCACATCCAGTCTACAGTATCATTATATCAAAAATAAATAAATAAATAAAAATAAATCACACACTTCAGAAAATCCAGAAACAAAAGCTAAGATAACAGGTCAGAGGAGATGAAGAAACTATAACAGGAACATGGACCTATAAAAAATTTGAGTCTTTTCATCTTGGACATAGAAATAATGATTCTATAGTATCACAGAATATGGTTGGGGGAAGGCAAGGTACTTTGATACTAATTAAATTCAGCATCAGATTCAACAGGCACGAAGATGATGCTTGCTACAATTGAAAAGACATTTCTAAAACTTCAGTTTCAAACCCCGTAACACTGATGTTCAATATTGCAGCAGATTTAATTTTAAATGTATTTTATCTCCATCATACTTTATTATATACTCACCATAGTCACTCTCCTTTGAATTAAGAGTGAGTCTTTTCATTACATATATTTTTCTAAGAAATAGTGGTTAGAGAAAAAGTTTAAAAAATGAATTCAGAAGATAAACATTTCTGATAAGTGTAAGCTGAAAGTTTGAATGGACTACCCTGGCAACTTCAGCTATGGAAGTAACTGCCTGTAAGATATCTTTTTTAAGGCTTGCTATCCTAAAATCAAAGATCAGATGTTAAAAATAAACTTCAAAAACGTGAAAAAGTCGAAAAGACGAAAACGTTAGTAAACTTGTAGTAGAACGTTTGCAAGCGTAAAAAACTCTTTTCACTAGTTTTTTCCCCCAAGGTACTTTATAAATGATTTCTCACCTAAATGTATTAAATGTTTATGCTAATAAATTCACATTTTGCTCCCAAAAAACTAATCTAAAAATGCATAATTCACCTAAATCATGAATATATAAGAAACCTTTACACATTTGTAATAGGATATATTTTTACTTTAGTGTATTTTTATATCCAAAGACTTCTAAGAAAATATATGCATATACACACAGTTTCCATGTCTGAAACACATACTCTGAGAAGATTTTATACTAATTCCTCAATTATAACAATATATACTGCATTCTCAGTATACTATCATATGCCATTTTCTCTGTGGGCAATGGTGTATATTTGAGAAACATATGAAAACATAAGAAAGCGTAAGAGCACCATTCACATCTCAAATTTCTCCAAAAAATCTTCATGATTCACAGGAAAAAAAAAAGAAAAGAAAATAATAACTCAGAAAACTAAGGGCATACTAGCATAAGTACTGCAAAGTAATAGCAGACCTACCCAACACAGACACAAACAGTGACACAACCATAAACTATGCAGTGTCATCAGATTACCTCAAAGGAAAAACAGTCAAGAATAATCACATAGTACACTCACATGGCATACCATCAGAAAAAGTACAGGAAAGGGGCTGCCAAAGCAAAGTATGAGATACAAAAGGACCTAGGATAGGAAAATCATTTGCCTGGGATGTACCTAGGGAACATCCGTAGGACTTGAATTTTATCCTTAGTATTTGCTCAAGTTATTGGTAGGGTTAGGGCAGAGAGGAAAGGAAAGTCTAGAGCTCCAGCTGCAGTAGGGCTGTAAAGAGGCTRCCAAGGCAGTCTAACTTTACTCAGACGTCAATCTGACCCACCAAGTGAAATAACAAAGTTATATAGTAATTGGTGAAAAACACCCGAGTCTCCTGAATCATGGCAAATGACAAGGCGTTTCCAACAGATCCTTAAAAAAAAAAAAAAAAAAAAAAAAAAAAAAAAAAAAAAAAAAAGACACCTCTTATCTTTCCTAAAAGGTAACTTAACTTTTATCATTATCACACCGTCCCATAATTAGTTCACTATCATTAAGGAACAGCCCTATTGGAAGAAATCCAAGCATTAGAAATCTAGCAGCAATCACACTTGTCACAGACTAGCTCTTTCTGATACTATGATTCCATTTTTGTCTCTTCTGGGGGTTCACCTTATTCTAAGCTGGATGTTACAGAAGCTTTTCCTTCGTGGTAACCATGGGAACTGAACTGAGAAATGTAATCCACAAAGCAAAGGTTTGACCAGTGCTTTTCAGTGATGTCTTAAGGATCCAGACCAATTAATATAAAGGTGTTTATAGATTATTGCTTTCCCTGMCTGGAAAACATAGTGAAAAAACAGTTACTGAAAATATTAACTCTGCATTCAAGCAGAGATTCATAGTTCTGCAGGGAAATTGTTCTTTGCAATGAATAACCGCAGCAATAAGAAAATAAAACCATACATCACAAAYGCAGGAACTCTCAGTCATCCCATAACCAATTTGAACAATGCATCCACATGTCTGGAAGTCCTGAATTCTTTCTGTGTAACCTACAGGCTGTTAATCTTAGTTAAGTCAGTTTAACCGTCTGTGCCTCAGTCTCTCTAYATGTTAGCTGACATTAAACGTATGACTACTTGGTTGTTGAGCTATTTTGYTCATTTGACTTTGTTAATACGATGCCTGTGAAATCTGTTTAAGTTATCATACTTCAATTTTACGACCGACCTTAGTGAGATTGCACGGCCAAGACAAACTGAATGCAAGAAAACTCCAGTCTACAAAGCTTACCAAGYAAACACAACTGAACTGGAAATCTAAGCAAAACATGGTCGTATATGAGATTTCTTCTGTGTTCTTTGTTTTCATCTGAATCATAAATATTTCAAAGCACAGCAATACGGACTGAAATGGTAGTCCAAAGCTCAGCTAGTTTACAATGAAATGTAAACTACAACTTACAAATGAAGAGGCATATTCCTGTCCAAGTTCACAGAAATTCGTATTTTAACTGCAAAAGATTTGTGTTCATAGGAGCACAAAACCTTACCTGCCCATGTTGCTTTCTGATATTCAACTTTCCCTCCCTCTCAGCCCTCATGACATAAGTTTCTACTGCTTTCACCCTTGAACCTCTCCCCTATCCTTTACCTGTAACAGTAGCCTCAGATGTCTTTTTGCCTCAAAAAATACTGCAGTACTACACTAGAATAAACAAGTTCATTGGCTGACTCTTCAACTCTGAGTGACTGGACATGCAAAGCACTAATTCTCAAGCAAAAATAGAACCTGTAATGATTGACCTGTATCTTTTTTTATTGTTTCCAGTGCCTAAGGTTTAATAACAATCACCTGTTGCTCTATGAACAAGCATTAACAGAAATGTTTTTACCAATACATAGTTAGAATATGTCAAGCAAAGTCTGAGGTCAGTTGGGCAGATTTACAATTTATCTGCATGATGCTTTTCTGTTTTCCAACGAAAGTTTAACTTGGAAAACATGAAGTGCAGTGCAGACACGCCTTCACAGTAACATACAATATTCTCGTCATTCACCTTGTACTCCAGTTTGCGAATGTGCTAAAATTTGGCTTCTACCCTGTAAAAAGTAGTAAAGCAAAACCTTTTAATATAGCATTAGATTACTACATTTATTGCATGACTTTCTATAACTGTTGAACAATTTGCTGTTACATTTCAAGACTGGTTTCTTAGAAATCAGTAGCTGTCAAGCTTGCACATACTTTGATTCTAATGTTGCCTTCTAATCAAGGAGACTAACCAAGATGCTCAAGACAAAGCTGAAAAATCAGGCAACAAGTATTTCAAACTGAGTCAGTGTGGTAAAAAAAAAAAAATATATATATATATAGTTCTGCAATGACTGCATGGCCTACAGCTGAGCCTGTTACTACCCAACATCTCTCAGAGCATCAGAGAGGTCTTATTTCTTAAGATGAAAAACACTGAATAACATCCTTATCCAAACTTTGGAATTGAATGAAAAAAAAGGACAAAGCAAATATTCTGCTTGCAAAAGAGAAGAATATCATCTTATTGCTACCATATTTTTAAGGCACTTGGCACACCACTGCTATCTCATTGTTTGAATCTCTCTCTCTCTCTCTCTCTCTCCCCCCCCCCCCATTTATTTTGTCCACACACACACACTTCACACCCACAAACTCTGGCAGAGCCAAATCTTTACAAAAAGGTATAGCTGATGAAACAGTCTTCTCAGTGTTAAAACATATATTGCTAAAATTTTAAGTGCTATTCTAGAATAATCAAATCTGTAGAGTAAGAAAGTACCTTAAGGGACTCTGCAACAAAGTCTTTAAGTAAATAATCTACATTTCCTTATAGAAACCTACCCTGAATTTACCCTTGTGTTCTCTCTTCAACACCCCAGCACTGTGTATAAAGCATAAAACATGCAGTCCACTGACATTGCGTATATTTGTATTCTCAAAAGCATCTGGTAGGGCTGAGGAAGCAAGCACAGGTTTTTGAGACTCAGAAGTCTGCTGAGTAAATATGGTAGCAAAACAGAATCCACCGCTAACTCCCAGGYCGGTGCCAACATTATGGAGAGAGCAGGGGCAACGACCACAGGCTGCCCCGCAGGCCTCCTTTCTAGCGCAGGAAACAACCTGAGCACAGCCTGTAATGACAGACCATAAAGGATATGAAAGTTGTTCCAACCTCTTTACTTAGTGTTCCCTCATCCCACCCCAAGCCATATATTCCTCCACCAAGACTGTTACAAACAGTCTCCTACTCAGGACACTTATCCTTTCCTTTTATGGGTTTTCCTTCATACAGACCTGACTTTTTCTTTTCTTTTTCCCAGAGCATCTTTGTTACAGATCATAGATTCAGAGTCTAAATATCCAAGGGCAGGCTCTCATGACCTATGGCTCCACAGCAGCTGCTGAGAACTACTGACCAAGCCTCTGTGAAGTATGCAGCTAGTCTCTACAGATAATAAGGCAATATTCACTTGGAATTTTTTTTCAGTGAAAAAAAAAGATATTTGACTGCAACAGATCTTACACATTTTCTATGTGCTGCTTATAGTCCACACATTCCTTCTGTTCACAGYGATTCACCTCCAAGCGACACACAAGATGACCCACGAGAACAGTTTAGACTGAATGCAAGGTCAACAACAAAAGCTCTGTTGGCAAAGCAGTGCTTTCAGGGAATAATATTTATCACATTTATTACTGTCATTTAAGCCATTCTCTTTTGTTAGCCATTCTCCAACGGCATGGCACATTCGACTTCTGCTGCCATCATCATATCTGTGCACTCTTTTGCATGTTAAGTGCCATCACCTGTTATCATCAGCAGTTTGAAGCAACTCCCCTGTGAAAACTACAGCTTTATTATATATATACGCTGTGAATTTATTAGGGTAGCATGTATGTCACCAGAAAAGAAAGTTTCTAAATAAGAGAGGTAAAAGGAATACAACTGCAAGTAAAACAGTTCAGCTATGAATCTATGTGATAAAATAAATTGGGATTTCAAATTACAATAAAATTGTTTTTTACTGTCTTACCCATAACATTCAAGCTGAGATGCCTTCCTATTTTTATGGCTTCACATAACTGTACATATGGACATGCAAATCTGTCCCATATACAAGCTTTGAACATCTGTGGATATGCACACAGAACAACAAGCCATGCCAATACACACATTGCAACTTTTGGGCACAATTCTGTGAACAATGAGCTTTATCAGGCTATTGGAACCTCTGGCAATAAAGGAGCTTACTCAACGTCACGTAATATATCATTTATAATGTGGAGATTATATGTATTACAGAAGATTACTGTTGGAGGTCTTCCCCTGTATCAGACAAATAAGATGTCTAATAATTGCTATTACAAGAAAAAACAGGAAGGTTAGTCTAGTAYAAATAATAATTGGAACAATATTATTATTGTTTTTATGCAAGTATCAAGATTTCTTCCCACTTTACACCATGTTTGTATAGAGAAAGGAAAGAATACAACTGTAGTGCAAATTACCATTARTAATATACTTTGCCAATTCCTTCTCAAACCATTTATTTGGAGCTAACTCTAAACAGATTTACTCAGGATATAATTCATTCACACATTCTTAAGGTCTACATAGCTAGGGCCAGATGCTCAAAGTCCCTGCACGCGTGTGTCTCACTAACAATTCTGCACAAAATCTGTATCTCTATGCTACATGCGCTGAGGTGCATCTTACAGCTCTGATCTCTTGAACACCCACAGCTATGGAAGAGTACCTCACTTTTCTTACTTGAACATACTGGTTTCCTTCTAAAACACGATGCACAATAATATTACTTGCATAGGTTTTGTCCCAAGAATCAGAAAGCAGCTAAGACATTAGCCCCAGGATATGAATTACAGGACCTATCTGGAGCACACCTCTCAATGACCTGTGGGGACACAAACCCAGCCTCACTTTCAGGCCATATACTCCCATTCATGCATCTCTATTTTCATAATCACCTATGAAAACTACTATATAGACAATACATGGGAAGTAGTCGTTGTACTGACTTATTTTGAAAGTATAAAAAGATGTATGAACTGTGCATTTAAAATCCATTCAAGTCATTGATTCACAAGCTGAATGAAATCCCTTTCAGCAATGATAGGTGCGTGACAAATCGATGTTTCCTCAGATTTTGCATTTCAATCACTGATATAGCTGGAAGATTTGTAAATCTTCATTTAATAACTCAGCTTTCCATTGCCTTCATAACTAGTATAAGAGGATTATATTCTAGAAGAACTGAACTGCTACTTTTTTAAAGTCATTCAGTACTCACACTCCAGTATGTATTTCAAGTGTGTGATGGTTAAGATGCCCCTGAAAATAAAGAGGTTCTTTTGAAGTCTGACATATTTTGGCAYTGTACCAGCAACATTTCGCATTTATTTATTGTGCAATCTCTTACATGCAGTACATGGGTCGTCTTAAGAACRCACAGAAAGGACACTGAATTTCTAGATTTAATACAAAATTCAGTYACTGGTTCAGCATCCAGGCATAATATGCTGCACACTACCTGTAATGGGAGCTTATTTGGTTTAAAAAGTATTCACTTTCACTTGCTTCCAAAYTTGTAAAGAAAAAGTATTACGAATTAACCCATCTAAATATCTGTTGTTTCTACAAAGGCTAGATCTGCACATRGAAGTAACACTGTTTTTTCATTAAGCTAGACAGTATAGTTGGAAAAAGCAGATAAGCTTTTCCATGAACTCTCTAAACCTAAAGCAAATTCCAAAACTGAATACAAGCAATAATATTGAATACAATTCCTTTTAGTTTTCATCTAAGTCACAATTAAACCACCTCAGAGAAGAGCAGAGCAGGTTGGTCACAGTAGGTAACAGGAACACTGAGCAAGAGAAAGATCTTGCTATGGTTTGTTATCTCTTGAAAGACTGCCTCCTTACCAAAGCTTGTGGGTGAAGAAGATTATACTCTGTCATAAAACTTAGCACCCAGCAGAATCRTGAATTTCAAGTCCTACACTTGTTTTGGGGTGGTTTTATCCTCTGAGAATCAAGGCCAAGAGACCAGAGATGGAGTTACTTTCATGAAACGCTCTTCTCTTAGTAACTGTTCCTGTGATGGCGCATGAGAGTTTACTCTGGTGCAAAACTGTTAGTCAGATTCACCTACATTTTTTTTATATGATGGAAAATATCATCATCCTGGGAACTGTTAATGTTAGATTCAACAACTAGTTCACAGTTTTCTCAGAAGACACTTTYCAGATTTGGTCTAACAGCTATAACATTCATCATTCTCTATAAGACTGTAATGTATTTGTAAAAATCTTGATTTTCTGACTGATTCACAGGAAAACAGCTTTGCCATTTCTTAAAAATGGACTATTTAACWTTTTTACACATTATGCCACTGTTCTAAACAACCTTTAAGAACAAAAACTCTGACCACAAAATTAAAATGAGCTAAATGTTATTGAAAAGAAAGAAGATAAGTTTGTACRGGATATAACTATCGCTATATTTTAGGTCCACAGCTAGAGTTTTGTGCTATAGGGCATATATTCTTTGCCACCTACTAACTATGAAAGGGGCTAAAATTCTTTGACAAGTCGGTAGGAATTGCCACTGCGCCTCCCAGCAAGACAAACACCACTCATTCCCCTGCCCCAGAATCACAAGAGGAATGAGGCTTTTGGTCTCCATGGGCAGTTTCAAAAACAAAAACAAAAAACAAAAAGTGAAGGGAAGGGAAGAGTGGAGGGAAATGGCTATACACGCCTTGATCATGGAAAGGAAACAAAAAAAGGAGGTAGAAAGCTTTCCAAACCTCAAGGCTCAATTCACTCCCTTCTCAAAAGGATTTATACCTTAACTAGACTAAAACCATGGCAGCTAGTCTMGTATCATACATCCCTGAAATTCAATTTGATAAAGGTTTATAGTATCGGATGCATCTCTAAAATGAACAAATCCTGCTCAACTTGTGTTTAGCTCTGGCACTCCATAATATTTTTAGTTTCCATGTAATAATGAATTCTGCTCAATGTCTTACTGACCAGCAAATTTCATGGCAAAAAAAAAAAAAAAATATGCTTGCAATATAGATTGAAATGATGYGACTATAATCCTGTAACATGCCAGGAGATGTGGAAACTTTTAGGCCTGAAAAAAGTCACAGAAGAAAAGAACTGGCAATTTTAAAGGGAARTATCATTGGTCAGTAGAGCACTTCATTTATTCTCTGCTTCTGAGCTTCTCATTGCTTACCAAACAGAGCTTTTTTGTTTCCAAATATTTATGCAAAAATTAAACTGCAGCCTTTTAGCAGATGTCATGTTAATTTAATATACCCTGGCCATAAAGACAACAAAATAAATGATTGCATACGAACAGTCCAAAAGTACTGCTAAGAGAGTCAGGGGGAAAATGCACACACAAAATGATTCAGCACATTTGTTGCCAGCTTTTTAAATGGCTTTACATAATTTAATAAAATTTAAATACAGTAAAACGGTAAAGCTTTGATGCCCAAATGCCTGCTTTAACAGTTTCTTTTTTCATGAAGTAAGCAAAAAACCCCAAATAAAGTAGCTTTGCTTAGCTTTATTCTCAACAGAAATAAGAAAAAAAAAGATGTCTCAGAATGCATCTAACTTTGTTTAGAGTAAAAAGGATCCCTGAGAAAACTTGAGACAGTAGAATTTCCTTTATCACACAATGAAGTCAAAGTAGGASGAGACCTTATACTAAAATAATTCAGTAAAGATTACCATAACCGCAATGTTTAGGATTTTAGATTTTTCTCACATCCTACATCTTATTTTTTTTGCACATTTTAGCGAGTCAAGTAATGTAGATCTATGAAATTGTGCCAAATAAATTCAGTTTCTCTGAAAAACAGTATTTGCATAAGCCCGTTTATATACTCGAGCTTCTCCCCCCAAGCAGCTCCTAAGCTTCATGTTGCGATGCCTTTTTATCAGGAAACTTGAACAACCTTAAGCAGACCTGGGGCAGTAAAACAYATTTATACATCCAACTTAAGGCCCCAAATAGCAGTGTGCTCTAATTCTGGTTCAGAWGAATAGCAAATGGCTCCACATTTACTCATGTTTTATGAAGAAGGGTCAATTCACAGAAGTAAACTTCAGGAGCACGTTCATGGCACTACTGGAGTAAGCCAAGCATAAGGCCACAAAGATGATCAGAGGGCTGGAGCATCTCTCTTATGAGAAAAGGCTGCGAGAGGTGGGCCTGTTTGGCCTGGAGAAGAGAAGACTGAGGGGGGATCTCACCAATCTRTACAAATACCTGAAGKGAGGGGGTCAAGAGGATGGGGCCAGACTTTTCAGTAGTGCCAAGTGATAGGATGAGAAGCAGCRGGCACATTCTGAAACACAGGACATTCCACCTGAATATGAGGAAAAACTTCTTTACTGTGAGAGTGACGGAGCACTGGAAGAGGTTGCCCAGAGAGATTGTGGAGTGTCCTTCTCTGGAGATACTCAAAACCCGCCTGGACACGATCCTGTGCAACATGCTCYAGGTGACTCTGCTTGAGCAGCGGGGTTGGACTAGATGATCTCCAGATTGGTCCCTTCCAACCTCAACCATTCTGTGATTCTGAACAGACACTATAGCTCTCCATATAAGCAAAGGCACTGACAACTTTGGAAAGCTTCTCAGTATAAACTGTCTACAGCTCAAAGGTGCATGTCCTTGGCTACATTTCCACATTATGTTCCCTATTCAGTTATATCAGCACCTCAGCTAACATGCAGTCTGCACATCACMTATTCTTAGAACCACAGACTAAAACTGTTAATCACTTTAACACGGCCATAGCTGTAAGAGTTAAATGGCTAAGGAATCCACAGAAATTGAGGGTATAGCATTCCTTGACTTAGTGTAGCAGTGAGAAATGGATTTAGCACTACAGAAATAATCCAACACACTAAATTGCATTAGAATGATCAATAACAATTTTAGTCAATCAACTTATGTATTTTTCTTCCTGAGCTTTTGGGGGCATCAGGATCTATGCTCCTGTCTTAGTTGCTAAGCTCTTCAGGGCCATGGATTAACTATACAGTATTTCTTGTAGAATTTTTACAGTGCTGTTAATATTAGACAGTGTTAGTTAGGTATAAAATGTACAAGAAGTCCTATGTAGTTATATATGTCTGATCTGACAGACTCACTTCAATGAAGTGTCCTCTATTATCCAAAAAAATTCAGTAACCTCATGCTTCTGCCTCTCAAATTCAAYAACGATTTTGTTAAATATTTTGCTACGCTAAGAAAAAGTTAACCAGAAGAATTTAGACTTAACATACTAACACTTCAATTCAATGATAACTGGTATTATAMGGAAAGTTCTTGAAAAATCATTACCATATCAGTAGATTACTAAAAGCAATAGAAAAATAAATTTTGGCAACAGAAATAAAACCCATCCAGTTTACCAAGCATCTAACAGTTTAAATTGTACTTCTTTGCTTGTTATAATATTAACCTCAAGCTATTCTTGTGAAAGAGCTGTAAGGGGCATTAYGCAAACAGCCAACCAAATCTTTCAGTAAAATTAGAATCTGATAAACAAGCCTTATTAGTATATACCAGAGATTGGATGGGTACATTGGCTGAAATACCTGCAACTCAAAAAAGTTCCAAACAAAAACAAACAAAAATTATTACAGATAGAATGCAACATATGACAATGAAGGGAAAAAAATGGTAACTTCCTGATTAAATGTTTGACAGTCTGTCCAACCATGATGAAAAGCAAACACTACAGAATTTGACAGGGAACTAGTAACCAGCGTGGTGCTTGCAGTATTCCCAGATAAATAGGCTGTTTACAGATATTTCAAGATTACCTGACAAGTAGAAGTGTCTTTTTGCCCATCTCCCAGATTTTTCACCACAGAACACYTGCTAGTAGAAGATTACTTTAACAATTCCATTATAGTGAAAAAAAAATGCAGTGCTAAACTGGACAGTATCACGACCTGTCATGGTTGTCTGCTTTCTAGGAATAGCCAGCTAAGACCTCAAGCCACTATCTTAAGAGTAGTAAATAATAAATAGCAGTGCAAGTTTCAATTTATACAGCTGTACCAGTGGGCCATAGTCTTGTTTTGGAAAACATCCACCTCTTACAATGAAGAGATCATCCAGTTCTCTGCATTGTTCATTCTGTGGTCACCGTACTGACCACGTTAAKAAAGAAAGAAACAAACAGCACCACTGGGAGATTTCACACACTGTTAACAGATTTGGCTAAACTTTGGCTGAAGACCATTCTGTCCAACATATCCAAATTTCCATCCTTTACCTGATGCTAAGATACTTCCATTGGAGATACTTAGCCAGATGTATACTCAGCAGGAGCAAACAGATTCAAATGGAGAGGAACTTGCTAATGATGTAAAACTGGATGAAAGCAGTATTATTTTAAAAGTAAAGTCTTTTTAACCCTTTTCCAGATATCTTCACACTTATTAGCTTTAGAAAATATGTACGAGAAAAAAAAAAAAAAAAAAAAAGCAGGTGTGAGGTACAGAATTTCATCCAGTCTCCACTGGTTCTGGGGAGAGAACCAACCTCTACCTTTGTACGCACTCCTCTCCCTTGCACTGACCATAACATGAGGACAGAGACTCATAGAGCAGGAAGACAAGGGAGCCCAAGTGCAGAAGTCAAGCTTCAGCACAGATAAAATTAAGAAGCTAGCCTTAAATACACAGTTTCACTCCCCACATGTAGTTGTGCTCTAGAAAATTCAACACACTGCATGGGTCAACAGATCACTGGAATGTATTTTTGTAGTCCTTTAAAAAAAATTGTTCAGGGTGATTCATTGCTGCTTTCTCCATTCTCCCGCCCATTAAATGGCTTCATCATTTTCTGAGGGAGTAATGCACTCAGAAATTACTAGGAATCCATTTTTTCTTTTGGGTTTTCTGTCTAAAGTACATAAAAACCCTAAGAAAAAAAGGATACCTTTATCACTTTAACATACAGCTTTTAAAGTGATTACATAGAGACACACAGAGAAATCCATGAAAGAGAAAAATGTAGAAAATTATATGCTTTGAAGTAAAAATAGAATAGAATCCAGCTATATATTTTTAAGTCGTTGTACTTAAAAGCGACAATCTAATTACTTGTTTTATGGGAAATGTGCCAGTGCTAGCTGGAAAGAGCATTCTTATCTAGCCATCAACTACAAAGGAGAAAAACAAGTTTCAAGAATTACTGAGCTCTTGGAGTTTGATATGATTGAGACCTAGTCAAAAGAAGCATGTGCTACTTCTGATTACATAGCAGCCCCTGCTCTAGAAAAAAAAGTAGAGGCAGAAAACAATGTTAACAGTATAGCAGGACTTCAGACACAAGATAACTAGCATCATAATATTCAGTATCATGAAATACCAAAATCACTCAACCAAGCTTTATGCCTACACCATCTGAAATTTGATTCTGATGAGTGGATACTGCGCACTCAAATAAGACAATACGGCTTCTAATAACATACTGTAAAACTAAATAACAATGCTCCTGTATCCTGCTTTGTTTTGAGCTTCATGATATCATAAGACAACAGCCTGTGTCTTCTAGAATTACATATACTGATCTCAGTTTGCAAACTAAAGTAACATGATAGCCAAGAAGATAAGAACTTTAGAATAAACAGCAAGACGCACRAGTTCTCCAGAAGGCCACTGTACAGCAAACTACACAAAATTTCAAGTAAATGAGTTTTAAAAGTTATTAACATATATGGATCAAACATTAATACACAAGAACRTATATCCAAGTGAGCAAYCCACAAAATTTTGCCTAGTTTCTTAGCCAGCTCAGGCCAAGGGGTCTGTGATCACATTAACCTCACGCAAAAAGCATTCRCAAACCCAGAGATGCACTGCACAAGATGGTATATTCCAGTTTCAGAGTATCACAGCACTGGTTCAGGTCTTGAAAACGGCACAGCCCCTGCTTCATCAGTTCTTATAAGCACTATAGTCTCAAGGAAAGCTGAAGAAGTTTAAGTGCTACTACACCAGTATGGCTACTGGTCAGCCAAAACTAGCCTTGGTAGCTCAGCCCTCATGCTCTCATGCCTTGGATCAGTCAGAAGAGCTGCTTAGAAATCATCTATGGTTCTGCTGCTGAACTGCCCTCACACCCAGGGCTTTATGGGGTTTACAAACTATCTCTAAGTCAACTTGCATGATTTCTCCATCAGCCTTTTAAACATTTAGCATGCTAAAGTTCAAATAAATTTCTCCTGTGTCCCATATGCCCTAGTCATTAAGTACCAAAGTGCTATGAGAATCTAACTTCACTTTTATCCTGTCCCTTTGCAGTAACTCAAAATCACGTTAGAGCGAGAAAGAACAAGTTAAAAAGGACGTGACACTGAAGCGTGGTGTTGAGGTTGTTAACTTGTGAGAGAAAGCCTTGTTTCTCATCTGAGTTTGCATTATCTGAAGAGGGCCCAGGCCCTTACTTCAGCATTTCTCTTTCATTTTCTTAAGCATTCCTTCATGCAAAATGCAAGGTTTTACAAATCTTATTTCCATATCCATTTTATAGAATGGCCTATTGACTGCTGCTACACCCTAARAATTTCTGTACCCTCCTAAGCATGAAGATGCACTATAATTGAAATCCTATTACTAGTTGCTAGCTCCTCTGGCACATGGTGTGCAGGTCAGGTTTGGCAACATTCAGGTGACAATTCCATCATCAATACCAGAATTTACACTGCTAAACCAGCCAAAAGTATACACTTGATATAGGTTTGGTACAGGCATTAAACCCCATTTTTTTTAGTAAAGCTGTTACATCCCCTGTTATGGTTCTTGAATGCTGCATGGCTTCTTGTGTCATCTGCAGGTAAGAAAGGCAGTATCTGATGCATCATAAAGATACATCAGCATGGAAAAAATGACAGCAGATACAATTTAAAGCCTTCACTACATAGATAACCTATCAAAGTATTTTGAAAAATATGAACAAGCGCAGTAAGCTCATCAGCTTATCGGCGCTCATCATCATACAACCATGGGTTTTCTGATCCGATCAGAGCAGCCTTAGGCCTGATTCACTTCATGGTCAAATCACTATGCCTCACCAAATCACCAGCCTCACCATCACTATGTTTACCTCCTTTGATCTAGGCCAAATTGCTTGGCCAGAAGGAACGTTAATCACAAAACTAAGTCAAGTAACTGGTAGAGGTATGGGGTTTTGTTATACCAGACTTGGAAAAACATCTCTCCTGACAGGTCCAGAAGCTCCTCTGTTAGCACCAAAGGCAAGATAAAATTCTGTTACCCATACTGATTAATTAGCAGAGTTAAAACTGGCCAGGCTCCAGTTTCCCAGCCCCTTTCCCATTATAAACTATAGACTCCAGAAAGACTGAACTACTCTTGGAAAAATTTGTTCTTACTTGGATTTAATCCAAGCCATTCTACATAGTTCCATTAAAGCATAGCAAACAAGGCTAGGCATCAAGGTCTAAGTGAAGAAGGCTTTATGCTGTCAATATGGTTCAGATTCACACTGGCTCCATTCCAGAATTACGCTTTTAAAAGCTTATTTAGTAACAAATTATAYAGAAGATAAACAAGCAATAACCCATCTCCCAGAAAGCTACTAATTCAAATAGTCTGCACTGAAATATTAAACATATTAGGTTATTGCCTTCATCTATCATTTGGTTCTGCAGTACCTATGCTACGTGACTTTCAACCAACGCAAGGTCATAGTTCATTGTGACATAAGTGCACACCACCATTTCCTAACCGTATTATTCAGTGTTTTAACTACACACCAATATGCCAAAAGTAAGATGGAATACAGATCAACGAATGAAAATTTATAGATCCCATACACACAACGTGGTTTTCAACCACAGCATTCAGRAAATAGGTTCACAAAAGCATTCATTAGTCTGAACGCATATCCCAACTGTGTAGATTTATACCTGTGTGAAAAAAATTAAGACAGGGCCAAAATCCAATCACTTTACTTACACAGTTATATTAAAATCAAACAGGAGCTGACGTACCTCCAAGTTGAATTATGTCTCTGCACGCTACCTTGAGTCATACCCAGTAAATTTCCCTTAGATCAGACAGGTAGGTTAGAACCCAGTTTCTTGTCTCAGCTGGAGTTTAAGAAYGAGGGAAGTGTAGTTCAAAGCAGTCAAGAGTACACTCAAGAGCAGGTCTTCATAAACCCAAGGTCAGTAGGAAAACCTGAAACATTTATTTGAAGCCCTTAACTTCGAGTGCTTCTAAGGTTAGCAAGAAACCAATTAGGAAAGGTAACGATGGACAAGAGGCAGAACAAGTAGCACAATGCTGGATTTATGCCTCTGTAAACCCACATAAGAAAAATTTCATTACTTTGGGCTCAGTTGCTTCAGGTTAAAATTACCAGGTAGCTGCCTCGGTTAATAAACTTATCTGTCACATAGTGCATGAGAAGCGGCACATTATACATCTAACTTTTCTTTCTAAGGATCATCTGGCTTGCCTATACCTGATGCATTTTTGTACATCTACCTCCTTGTACTGGACACCTTGCTTCTTGTTTTTTTACAGCTGTGTATAACTGAACATAATCTTTTTCAAATATCCCTCATGCATCACTTGCAGATATGAGCTCCTTCTATTTCAAAGTCACATAGCATTGAGCATTTATTCTGACACATTTTACTCGCCACTCTGATCAGGCTGCTGTTCAAAGATGTGTGCTATTACAGCTCTCTTAATTGTCAATTTATTATCAGATTTCCACAGCTCTACCTTCTTTGGTTTTTGTTTTTAAACAATGATCAGAAAGCTATATCCTTTGTTACATAAACAGAACATTACTTGTATTCCTCCCACATGATCTACRTGCATAATTACTAGCTGTAGCTATTGAGGGAGCAGTTACTGAACTGCAACCACACTTCCCAGTATGAATGGTGCACCTTCCACATGCACCACTGTTCAAGAGGGATTCAACCAGCACCACAAGTGAGCAAATATTTGCTCTCAGRGGAAAACCCAAACACTATCCCCTCCTTTGGCAACTTCTTTCATTCTGCTTTCACAAGGCACCCCTCCRAGAACATACACACTGGAGAACATCATGGGGTGGGAAAAAAGAAAAGCACATAGTTTAAAACCACTAATTACAATGAACATAAGTTTGYTGAAATTAAGTTTTGTTTCAATTTAATGTTGTATATAGTTAATCTGGGAGGTGAAGAGCTTACTACAGGTCTAGAATAATACTCAAAATAAGACATAAAAGAAACAAAYAGCTCTTACAATCAGACTTAACTTGAAATGCTTCCGTTTTGCAATTTTACACTGGAAAAACTTTGATGGAAAGATTCTATACAGTTTAAATTCACAAATGACCAAATCTGCCAGTTCAGACAGAGGAAACCTGCTGCTAGGAACAAAAGTAGGCCTCACTTAACAACCTATACCTCCCTGTGACCTGGAAAGGAGCCTAACCCCACATATGTCCAAATACACTGAAACTCCAAGCTGCRTCCATAGTCACTTCCAGGCACCTTGTGCCATGTAACTAGAAGCTAGAGATCTTTGTCTACAGGTCTGTAAGCTCTCCTGATAGAGCAGGGATTCAGGCTCTAATCATTAAGAGATACTGGAAAGGGAGGGAAGACACCAAGCAGGGACAATAACGTGCCTTATGCCTGAAATGCTGGCAAAGGGGCCAGCCTGCTCTGTGCAAATACCAAGTGCTGAATATGAGTTGACAAGCATTGCATTCTTGGGAGTATGCTGAAGGCTRGGCTGTGTCAGGGACAGCTCTTTGCTAGAAGGTGTCAGCAGTCAGTAATATAAATCCTGCAGCACAGTGARTAATAGTGAGTAGGTCACAACATTCCCATACTACAAAACTTGGAAAGAAGACAAGTGCTGAAGGGCCTCCTAAGGGTGCTGTGAAGGGCTGCAATATAGCCGTTGGATCTGACTACATCTGAGGTAGTTACAGTAAATCACACACAGGTAACAACATTGCCTTTTTTTTAAAAAAAAAAAAAAAAAAAAAAAAACATAGACCTATTTTCTCCTGTCTGCAAAACCCTTAAAAAGCAAAAGACAGTAACACCATGAATACACTACAGTTGTTAGGAATACTCCAACTATTCAGCTTAGGTAGGAGAACTGCTAGGGTACAAAGGTTTGTTCCCTGAAGTGAGCTGCAACTTCATCTCCCTTCTCAGCAACAGACTTCATACGTGGCCCAGGTCAACACRGTCATTCTGGAAAGTGCGACTATGTTCATCTGCAAAGTGAAACTAATAATAATTCTATAGGGGTATTGCAAGTGTAACAGCATATACAGAACSCAAGCTCTATGGTAAGAGAATCAGAGTTTAAAGTAAATGGGAAGCTGGTACATGTATACATTTACGTAGATCCTAATGAATGATACCACAATTCATTCAGCAKCTCTACAGCAGTGTCACTAGCCCATGTTTTCCTTGCAGCTATCCCTGCACTTCCCATATTCTTTCATAACTAGAGTCCAGCTGGAGCAACAGCCTAGATGCATTACATGCAAGATAAAATCTCTGAGAAGCCAAAGGACTAGGTACAGCAACAGTGCGGCAGCAGTTCAGAGATCTGTTACACTTGTTCTTTCATGTTTCTCCCGCCAAGTGGTAGCAGGAGCAGAGTAAGGCAAATCTTTGGACACRCCCTGGCCATGGCCCCTTGGAGCCAACACATGAGAGTGCTTTGGTTCTCTCCTCGCCAAGCGTTACGGAGCTTTCTCCACAAACACCACACYGGGCCTGCACGTCACAACTCAATGGCATAATACAGGAAAGGACAGACAATGAAAGCTGAAAATYTGTAACTGCAGGAAAGCTTTCTGCATGCTAATGTTGGCCCTAGGAACAGTAGGAAAGGTTTTTCACATAATAATGAACCCTTCCCCTGCTACATTAGAGCACARAGCCCAGTCTCTTTCCTTAAACAAGCATGGAAGTCATCTTTGTCTCACTAAATTTTTCAACAGGAAAAGGCTTACTGTGGCCTATAACCAAGTAAGAAAAAAAAATTCTGAATTTATGCTGAAATTATGTTTTATCACTTGCATAGTAACTCAGCACAGCACACAGTGCCTTATGCAAGTCTGTCTCTCTACTGTTTGTTAARCAAACCAGAACACGTGGCCAAAATTCAATATACAAAATTGAGGCTTGCTGAACATACTCACCCAGAAAATATAATGGCAAAGCAGCTTCCCTTCTTCAGAAGGGAAGACAGATGGGGGCATGGAGGTTGTAGGAGAGCATCATTCAGTCACCAGCAAATCCTTGACTTCAGATAGGGCTTGAATTTCCACACTGCAGTGGAATGATTTCTGAAAACAGATGTTCTAACATCAGTGTAATYTACTAAGAGGAGGCTGTTCTTGTCATTACCATGTCATTACACAACAGAAAAACACAATCTATTTTTGCAGAACAATCTCAAAGATGAAAAGTCTGCTCTTATACCATTATGGTTTATCATTACATTCTGCAATACAGTGGTCATATTTGCACAGCTTTAAAAATGGAGCGATAGAAACCCTTCAAAAATGTGTCAAAATATTTTCTKAATGCTTTTTTGTCCATCTGTTTGGATATCTTTCAAATAACTTTACCACATTCCACTGTATAAAACAGAATTAAGACATAAGGCCTAAACCTGCAACTAGTACTCACATAATCCCTCAAACTGTATAAATCAACCTCTGAAACTAGCCCTGTTATTTATCCTGTTAGAAGCTTAATTTCTCTTTATATAGTTGAATCACATGTAAACAATACAAGTGCACGTTAACATTGCTACCAAATTCTATACACTTCTACTCTATCCCCAGATCAAAATCCTTGCAATTGAGTGYATTCATTCTTAAATAACTCTAATTAGATATTTTAGTTATCCATAATCCTGATAAGCCATCTCTTCTAACAGCAAAAGAATTGTGTCTGCTTATTCTGGGCTTTGCTTCTTCAATAAAACTATGAAATATAATTTCTAAAGTTTCAGGTACCATTTTCATCAACAAAGGATTCTTACAAAAAAGTTTATACATAGAAGGCTTGGATATACAAGCCTAAATAAAACCACTGRAAAGAAAGCATTTTGTAGGAGAGAAATACCAGCCTGCCATCAACACAAGTCCAGAGTTGTAYACCAATCTATTTTTTCACAAATTGCATACCTAGCTTTCTATAGAATTGTTGAGTCTTTGCACAAAAATGAGTACATATATGGAAATGATACTATTCTTATCCACTTGAATTCTATATTCAGATACTATTTGCATAGTTAGAAGYCACCCACTAAAAGCCTGACCAAGCACCAATACTGCTCTAACTTGGCTTTTACTATCTTTTCACTGGCAAGCAGATAAAATCTTTCACCTTCAAGTAATTTACTGTAACAAGTAGTTACATTTCTTCCTCTCCTGCTCCWTTACACTCTTCTGTTCAGAAGTGGTTCTAGGTTGCTCATAATTATTTTTTTAAAAAAGTAGTAAAGCAAGTTTATTCTTGCAAATATCCCATCCTTCCAAACAAYGTATTTCTAAAATACATTGTACGCACAAAGTGAAACAAATAATGCTGACAAATACTTCTTGAATTTCAGAACATTAAAATAAGATTTAATGCAACCTCACTCTACAGCTAGAAAATGTACAAGAAAATAAATCGYGACAGCCTTTAAAAAAATTTAATTTTTTAATTTATATTGCATGTTTAAATCTTACCAGTTTCCATAATTATGGATTTTCAGAACTCCTACAGATCTGCACAGAAAATGCTCAAGTTGCAGGCCAGCTTCTTTAGGAAGGCCCTTTCCTGGTAGAAAGTCAGAAAGCCAGCATTTCTGATGAGAAATAGGCTGATCTGTCAGCTCACACAGCAGACAAAGTCAAGTTTTTCCCTTCCTCCTCTTATACAGCAGTTTAAAAACCCTTAATCTCAAGCTGGGAAGGTGTTTACTACTTCATTCCTCCACCAGCCCATTCTCCAACCCCCTTCCTATGCCATCTATGTGGTGGTGCTTACGGACAACTACTGCCACAGTGGTTGAATAGCAAGGCTGAGGTCAAGGCACAACTCCCCCATGTGCCACCAACCCTCCTCCGGGTGGAGGCCCTCCTGCCCCACCAGCAACTGCTCTCCTTGATTCCCCATCCAGCTCACATCCTCACGTGCTGCCCCATTTCACACACTCTTGCATCAGTCCTAAATGTTGATCCTTTACGTACTATTACCCTACTTTCCTCTTCCTTATTACCACAGTTCCCAAGGTCTGAAACTACAATTTTGTAGGTGACTTCCGAGGACACGAGGAAATAGTGGTAGATATATCATCTCTGCTCTCTATTTTGCACTCCCTCCCTTATCTTGAGTGTTTGGCTGATGGGAAAGTTCCTGTGGGATTCTCAGATTCCCCTGCACTAATATCTCACCCACTGATAGGATAAAATGAGTTTGAGCACAGGCTTTGGTACGAGCAAGATCACTATCCCATAGTTTTAGTAACACTGTCAAAGCCCCAAATTTAAAATGAGTAATGAACGCCTTCTGATTTTAACACTTTGCTTAAAAAAAAAAAAAAAAAAAAAAAAAAAAAAAAAAAAGTTCTTTACTTCTGCACACAAACTTTTGCCTTTTTCAAAGGTTGAAACAAAAGTCTTTGCAATAGAAATTTGTGGATGGTGGGAGGGAATATCTATCAACTCCATTGCAATTGCCTTTTTTTTTTTTAATATCTGTATATACACAGATGGATAAACTCAACTCCACTGCAATTAGTACCAAAATGTAGAAACTTCTTATGGCAGTAAAAAAATGGCCAGCTCAGCACGATGCCATAAATTCCAATAAGATTTCTTATTTCAAAGGGCTGCTTAAATATCCTTAGAAATAATATCAAGTGAAACTACCCTTCTGGAAATACAGTTGAAGAAATATCACCAAAAGAAATACCCCCAACTCAGCAATCATTATGAATGCCAACTCTTTAATGCCATCATCAGGAATTAAAATTTAATGCCCAGACTATAATAATCATACTGGTGAACAATTCTCTTTGGAAAAAAAAGAGAATCAAGTATTTAACAACACAAGGAAACTTTACTGCAACGCTTGAGGTGAAGAATAACTAAGTAAGGAATAACGCAGCAAAAAAACAACATGCAGATCCTTGGCACTGGAACTGAAACAAGGTACAAGGACCAGTATCTTATTTTCAGTAAGTTTTCAGTGCACTCTGAAATGTTTTAAAGTATTACAAATGCTCTGTTTTCTTCATACAAAGAACTTTTACCATCAGCTCCATTATGACTGAACATGAAAGCATGATTTTCAGAGTTATCCAAATCCACAGTGGTAACTGAAGTAAAAGCTTAGTTTATAGGATCCATGGAAAAAAGTAAGTCTTGCTACAGTAAGCCAAACTTTCCCCCAYTTCACTTCAGAAATCACATAATTCAGCTTTAAAGTAAATTCAGATAAATAGGGAGAAAGGTGGAGAGGGAAACCAAGATCCACAGTTCCTTTCTCCTGACATCTCTTGAAAGAATACTCTGACTTGAGCAGATTTCATCCCCTATCACTTCTGACTCATGTTATCAATACACAGTTCTCTTCAAGTAATGTAAATTCAAGAAGAAACCACCTTTTAATTTATCACTTGGCATTAACTTTGAGAAATATGTAGGAATATGGCTCTTCCCTAAGAATTTGCATTACATACTAAAAACAGGGAATGTGAGAGATCTAAATTAAAAAAAACACCTTCCTAGATTTGTGCCTCCAAAAATATTGGTAGAGCTTTAAAAGTATTCRAAATAATTTCATTTAACATAATGCCTTTACTTGGTTTTACTCTATTCTATTACAATTTTAATGCTTTCCATGGGAGTAGTCACGTGACAGAACTGCCTCAGATATATCAAGGCCTGTTTCTCAGTCACTGCTGCAGCAGACAGTCACTCAATATCAATGTTTCTTTCCTAAGTTACAGTGGAATCATTAGTATGAAACTGCTGACATTAAGACAGGAATGCCACTAAATAGGGGTTGAACTTCCTGAAAAGCTGTCCAGAAGTGTCCAACTGGTTCAACTGAAATAAGCATTACGGCCCTTTAAGAGGTGCAGTAATTCAGAAAACTAAGTAACCAGAACATGCCAATTCTAATCCAAAGCTAGGAACAAAACTCATCTGTTTGAAAGTAATGGACTTTATTTCACTAAGTAAATAGTAAATTCCCTGACAGTAAGTTCACAGCAAGATCATGGAAGCCACCTACAGAGCTTCCAGGAACCATCACAATAATCATTGCAACACTAACCCTTATTGGTAAAATAGGAAGAAAACAAATCATGTAGGCAGCATGCATGCATTACTGCATGGCTTATGCCGAGCTTTATTTCAAGTAATGGTGTAATGTTCCTGTCCCCCTTTTCTCATCTATAGATCTAAATTACCTGATTCAGATATTTTCCAGTAAAATACAAACTCTACTGCAGACTGCCCAGAAGCACAATACACAAAAGCCTGCAGTTTGATGCACGTATTCCTCCCGATTAAAAAAAAAGAGAGATATACATACATAGTAGTATGTTTTACAATCTTTTATCCCAACCTTTACCTACAAAGCTTAGGATAGATCACCTCTTCCTCACTCTCAAGCTGGGGCGGGGGGGGGAAGGCTGCAATCACTCCATCAATTCTGTATCTTACTGCACTTCCTACCACAGACTAAATTCTTAAGAGATTCCACTACAGAGAGTCAGAGGTGCAAGTTAATCAAAGGGTTTCATAGCTCAGTTTAAACAAAAAACTGAAAGTTTTAAAATGTAAAGTCAAGCCCAAATATACACGTGTACTAAACAAGTCAGATAAAATCTTGACATTGGTTATGGGGTGCATCCAGGCTATTACTTCAGATTTACTCAAGATTGTCCTCCAGATAATATTTTTCTATCATTCAAAACTAATTGTAGTAACTCAGTTCAATCTAAATAATTCCAGATGGAAAACCCAGCATCGAAAATACGCCAGAAATCGATAGGGCTAAAGGAATTGAGAGTTCTGCCAGCTGGGTAGAGATATTTCAAGGTGTTCTGTATTTCAGATCTCTGTTTAGTATTTGCAGAACAACAACTTTTCCTTGCAAGTCAGCTGAACTGCAGAGGTGATGAGATATATTCTCAATATCTGCTGATTAATGATCTCAAATTTGAAGGTAATATTATGTGCCAGTTTGGCTGCGTATTTTTCTATTAATGGTATTGAAAAAAAAATGTTTATGGTTACAAAACTTCAGAGGCAGTTTTCTGAACTTTTAGTGATCATTTATGGCCTCAGTCAACTCAAAAGACGCAGCTTATGGGAGAAGTCAGGTACTTGTAAAAATAGTCCAAAAACCTGCTCTCCTRTTAACAGCTCACGTCTCACTCCAAATATATTGTTAAAAGAGAACAAACTTCATGAAGAGCTTTGTAATCTGACCCAAAGTTTGATTTATGTTGTCTCTCAGCTGTCAGAACTCAGTCTGTAGGGCCTGGTACAGATACATTATTATATACAACACTGGAGCCGTGTCTTAATAGAAATGGGGATATGTGAAGGAGGATTAATAACAGCAGGGAATCAAGAGTCTATCAAAGAATCATGAGTCAGGAATCAGATAAGAATATTTTTATAAAAATCAGTTTCAATCCAAGTAAAGGGTAAAAGCAAATGATATAGTTCAAAGTATCAATAAGAACCTTGTCTTGCCTTGAACATCTGAAGACCATCTTAGTAGTGCAACAGCTTTCTGTGTACAATTTATTAAATGTTCCAATAAAGAGAAAGATGTAAAGCAAGATTTATTTCAATTCATTCCAAAAACTTTTTAAAAGGCTTACAAACAACATCTGGCAAGCCACTACACTACTAAATAAATAAGACAGGCAAGGACCACTCTTGCCCTAGGAACCAAAAAGCATAGCACAGATCAGTTTACTTACACATGGCTAAACTGTCTTCTCCTCAGAACAGGAGCACCACGTCCCAGCTTCCCGTTGATAATCCCTCCCCTATGCTCTTGCAAGAACCATGCCCAGGCAACAGTTCAGAGCGCTAATCAACATGAAACAAAACGCAGGCTGATGAACAGAGTAAATGCCAGTCCTCAAAGCCCATACTTAGGACCTACTTTGTCTACTAGCAAAAACATAATCAGATATTCTTTGCTCCATTCAGTATTTGCAGGACTTCATAACACTAATGCAAAGCAATGAGCTGAGAATGACTTCCATTACCAGCTTATCCATCTGTTTATTTTCTTGAAACTACTTGATGTTTAATATATACCAAGCTACATTTTACTGGGTTTATTAGATATGCTTTTGGCACAGCAATGATCTAAAACAGTGACTACTGTCATTTTTAAATGTAGTTGTTTCATAAAGGGTTTTTAATCTTTTTCATTTTTATGGCTCAGTAGTCACTCTATATTACAGTCTCCAATTTTTTTAATCCATGATTAGTATGGAATAAACTCTCCATAACCGAAATGAAGTTCAATGAAAATGAAAATCCCCATCAGTGGGAGAGATTTTAAGCATGTGCAGGGAACCTATATGATCWGCACTGCATTATTTCCAGGCAATCTCCTGCACCAAGACTAAAACACTGCTATTAAGCATTCACCTAATTCTGGAACCAAAGTTGGGGAATGAAGGGACCAAAAGCTGCCAAATGTTTTATAGTATCAAATGTACTATAGTATTTTGAAAWCATGGGCAACACCACACTTTTACCATTCTCACTAAAGATGACTTTTATGCCTTACTGCTGAGTATTCACACTTAATTCAGAGAATAAATAAAATAAAAATAAAAACCAGTCCAGTGGTATACAGCCTAAATAACCCACCACCACCATGAAGAGCCACCATCTGTAAAATACTGTGCAGCACTGATGGCAGTACATTTTTGCATGTCCTAAAGTCAGTATGTTATTAACTTTGCGATTCTTTAGGTAATAGATGAGATGTTTGAGCAACTTTTAGTTCATTTGGTATTATTCTCATTATGGCTTTACCTGGCAAGGAGAATCAAATTTTCTGAACGTTACACAACTTCTTAACAGGCAGAAGGGCATACCATTTTTTTGGCTGGCTCATGATTTGACATAGGAGCCATAGGATTTTCTGACGTGGTGTTAAAATCGGTGCTGTTTAAGAGGACTTGTAACAGTGTATCATACTATGGTTACTCAGAGTTGATTATTCAAAAACAATTAAAAACATTAAATCTAACAAATATTTTATCTGAAGCTGGCTACCATAACAATCCCTGAGATTTTTTTTTTTAATCTCTTGCAAGTCTGCTTGAAAAATATCCATGAGGTGGTGAGGGATTCCCCAGAATCTACTTGATTTTAGTTGGCCACAGCCAACATTTAAAGCATTTGGCAAGAATTACCCCTTCAGGTAAATAGAGCAGCTAGGCAGGAGATAGACATTACTTTCCTATAGCTAGTTATAATTTTGCCCAGTGTGTCCACTATTGTCCAGAAGCTTTTATAAGCACCATTACCTTAGATCCTTTAAAAATTGTCTGTAGTGCAAGATTAAATCTCCCAGCTGCATTAAATGTCATTGCAAACAAGCTCATGGTTATTACACATGCATCACTATTACACTCATTTGCGCATCTATAGTTAAAGCTGAATTGCCATTCCATAACAAGCTATCACCTGCAGAAATTTGTCTCGAATCCAGAAACATCTCCCTTGATTTCTCAGTGCAGGTTTGTGAAAGGTTTTTCTTTTCTAATGAAAATTTTTAGACAGACAGCAGCTCTCAGGAGTTTAAAAGTTATTCCAGCTATGATAGTACAAGAACTTGAAGCATCTGATAGATGCCACAGCACTTTCATACATACATAACATCTTGGCATTTTCTGTTTTGAAACACTAGAGTTACTCTCTAATTAAACACTGAAGTTATTAACTAAATGCTTCCATTACTAGTAAACCAATTGTAGTATTAAACCCTGCAAGGTTGACATTGCCGACCACTATACGGGGACACCTCCTGAGATTATCCACCATTCTGTGGGACAGCAAAAACAAAAGATCTTCAAAAGCTAAATAATTACTTCAACAAAGTTGAACATCTTACTGGTGTCAAACTTCTGTTTTGAGCAAAACCTCCTTGAATGGCTGGAAACATTCTCTGTATGAAAAAAAAATCATCTTCAAGCTTACAGAGTATCACTACAGTCACAATGACAATTCAGTGGCTCTAATGTCTCCTTAGCAAGGAGCTAACACTAGCCCATATAGCACAGCGCTGGATCTATCATCATCTCAACCTACTTCCCTTCAGACCATCCCTGTTGGCTTTTACACAGTGATGTGGGCGCAGCTTCATCGTATGAATGCATAAGGCACAGCGAACACCATAAAGGACTCTTTCCTCTCAACCACATCCAGTGGGGCTACAGTAAAGGCTTCATCAGGCAGGACTTGGTGCTTCTGCTCGTTCTGCAGCCACTCTGTCAAGCTTACTGGTGCCCTAACACATGAAGATGAGTCACAGTCAAGGCAAAGTAGAACCATGCCTGGTTTTCCACACAGGAATCAAGACAGTTTGTGTGGATAGCCCCAGGACAGGGTAAACATCCACACACCTCCTGGGAACCTGCAGAATGAACACAAACAGCACATAAAAACCCAAGGCTCCTTAGTTAGTTATGATCCCAAAAGCATAATGCAGACGGAATATACCTGAGAAATCTTAAGAGACAGAAAAGTTATTCAGGAATTGGATGAAAACTTTCTTCTTTTGCTATTATGAAAACCAATAGTTACACACAGTAGGCCAGTTTAGGAAAAGGGGAAATAAATAATTTGTTTAAGAGAATCAATGTGGTTACCTTGACCTGACCAAAAAAAAAAAAAAAAATACACGCTTTATAGAAAACAGAAATAAAAGGACTTTTGCAAACGGTAACTGGTTTGCCTAGCTATCTGTTGAGTAATGTGTATGGGTGAAGTGACAGAAAATGTCTATGCTGCTTTAAAATGAAGTCTTTCAAGCACTTTAAGAAAAGCTCTTATTTAAATCAACCCGGAGTTTTCAAGGTTTGACTTGGTATGAATTTTAGAGCGAGCAAAACACATGAAAAATACTGTTGCATTTAAAGTAAAATCAAGTTAAAGATTGCATTCAAGCACATTATGGGGTATTCAGCATAGAAGACACGCTGAACATTTATTTTGTTTTGCAGAATTTTTGTAAGATCTACATCCTTGAGTTTCAGATATACCATAAAAAAGTAGGACTTGAAATAACACAAAGGTCATTTCCCCCCATCATAAAACAAAATCAGTTATTCCTAAAGACAAAGTTATGTCTTTTTAAAAAAAAANAAAAAAAAGTGTGTTTAAGAACCTTTCAGAAACAAGTCTCAACAGTTCTGCCAGCATATACCACAGTTTTGCCATCCCACTGATTTTTCTCCTTTTGTTTAACAGGGATGTTCCATGCCATCACGCTGTTGTTATGCCCCCTCCCAAGGTGTGACCACATCTCTTCCCTCTTGAGCAAAACCCCTTAGTGCCTGGATATTAACATGTTTCATCTTGCAGATCTAACAGGGTTTGGTACACGTTGCTGTTCTCTTTGGTCTGGGACCAGTGACAGTCTTCTCAAACCAAAATACACTTTGCTCTTAACCACAGAAACAACGAAAGGGTGGGGGGGAGAGATTAGATATGGCCAAGATTTTAGGGCCTATTTTATTCAGCTCCAAAAATGATCACAGTACTTTTAACAGGTGAACTGCCAGTTCAAGATACTCATTACCAGAAAGGGGTAAAAACAAACAAACAAACAAACAAAAAAAACTAAATGAGCTGCTGATTCCTTTTATTCCTGTATTTTCTATTCTAKGTATTTCTTTAGTAAAGAACAAGATCTGAAGGGTGTTTTTAAGCATTACCAATCTCCTATATGTCATCAATTCAACTGGGGTCTAAGATTTAGGAAAATGCAGTCTACAACTCTCTACACCATGATCTAACAGACCTTCTACAGTCAGAATTGCTTTCCTTTCTAGACGCAGTCTTCCCCTCTTCCCTGTTACTCTCTCTCCCTCTTTCCACACCAGCACACTCAAATGCACTTGACTTCCCAAGGATGGTGGCTCTGTTCCACGCCAAACACAACACTGCCTCTGCCAGGAGCTACAGYGCAGAGTGAAGCTGGCCCGTACAGACTAAGTACAAACTATTCCTCCTGCTGTTGCAGACATTATTAAGGTAGTACTTATTCTTCACTTGCCAGTCAAAAACAAATTAGGATATGCTTGCAAGGCTAGCTTCCCTTCCGTCACTGTAGATCACAGATATCTCTACCTAGAGCGTCACTGTGGTAGAATTAGTACTAACATCAACTTCTGAGGTTATGCTCCAATTCTATGACCCTACAAGGTAATTATTGCCTTAGGAAGTGATCTAAAGCCAATTATAAAGCAAGTTATCTCTAGGAACTCAATGTGTTTTATGACAGTGTATCATTTTACATTTTAGAGTGGTCTTGACTAACTCACCATGTACTTGTCTGAAGTACTGAAAATAAATATGATGTAGCAYTGTTGCTTAATTGCCTCTCTAGAACACATATATTTATACTAAGTTACTAAAAGAGGAGYTGTTTCAGTATGAAAACATTGTAGAAATTTTCATGTCAGGAAATTCTCTTTCAGTTAATGAGAATGTAATAATCTTCAAATGATTTAAATAGCTCATTGAGCTTGACCCTTGCTCCCTCCTTGGRGGCACATAGGTCATTTACTAGGCAATCGTCATACCACCTTCACCACTGCAGTATTGCTTATCCACCTGTTCTGATCCCTTACAGCCTACCAGTGAGAAGGTATCAAATCAAAAAATGAGAATTTAAAACACTAGCAACACAGAAATACCCCAAAAATTGCAAGTTCCGTGACTTTCTCAAGACATAGATGAATGTTAAACAAGTATCGGAATAGACTTTTTAGAAGCAAAGCAGACATTACTACAAGATAAAAGCAGTAAACCATTACCAGTATGACAGTGAATGGTCAAAGAGCCCCCTCCCAGCACCTCTTAAGCAGACATCTCAGTTTACCCTTCTGATATAATTAAGCAGTTGAGAGGTCTAGTCTTTCCCCCTTTCAACTGGAGTTAAAAGGACTGACCAATGACCTCATGCTGTTAAGGCTTCAGGCCATCATTTACCTTGATGGGCACAAAGTCCATTTGCAAAATCCCAGTCTTCCAGTACCTTGATAGCTGTCCTCTCTGCCTTTATCTACACAGGACAAAAGTATTGCAACAAAGTACATAAACTATTTTTCCAACTCCATCTTTTTCAAAATCCTACTCACCTGTTACCCTAAATGTAGCTCAACACAACTTTTAAAAGCCCTCAGTACTAATATGATACAGCAGAGAAAAATTCATCTGGGACACTAAACCCAAACAATCAGTCACACTTACTGTATCCTCCAAACAAGTTGCTATCTGCAACATTAGAGAGCAAAACAGATGAATGGACAAAGACACTTCTACTGCGTGCAGGAAAGAATGGTTATAACTGTTCAGAGAYGAGAGCGGTGAGCTACTGCACTCCCCTAGATGCCCAGCAGGATATTGTTTTCCTGTCTCCAAAGCTTTTCAGCAGGAGCTCTATCTCTTGATTTTTTCTACCGGGATTAGTTATTTTTTTTTCTACCCACTCAGGAGCAGTTGCAAAAACTTACTACAATGAAAAGCGCTTTTGCACATGCATGCTTTTTCCCCATTGCTCCTTTCCCCTCGCAGTCAATACAATGTTTATATAGCTTAGATGGAGGAAAAATTCTGAAGTCAGGACTTTACTGCAACACAACATACACTGAACCTCACAGATAGGTCCTTTCTTTCCAGACATAGCAGACAGAATACAAAGAAAATTGAAAAACCTTTTTGCTTTTTCTTACCTGCTCTTTTGATAGGTAAGACCTACTAAAAACCTTTTTTTAAAAAAAAGAATCTTTTATTTCAAATAAAAATGCTTTTCTAAAAATTATTTTTAGAATCATACAATTCAAGCTGGAAGGGCCTCCAAAGGTATTTAGTCCAATAGCCTGCTCCAAGCAGACTCAACACTAAACTCAGACCAGGCTGTTCAAAGCTTTCCATATTTTTTGAGAAACTCACTGAAAGGAAAAACAGATCCATTTTAAACTAATGGCTAACTACTGGTTCTCAGTAAAATAACTGTATTTTAAACAATATGAACATAACATTTAAGGACTAATGCACTAACCTGTATTTTATTTTTATTTGAAAGACAGTTTAAAGAAATTCCTCTAAAGAAATACTATAATCACTACTTATGGAACTTAATGCAATGAAGTTAATTTTCTTGTAAAGGTGATACTACAATTAATAGGTAAAGTTCCCTTATCCTTGGRATAGGCTGATGTTCCTCAACTCACTGCACCCTAGGCAATTTTTTTTTTTTCATTTCACCAATTACCTATTGTTAGTCATGCACAGTTTTAACTCTGGAAATGTTTCTAGCTGAGAACTCTCCATTTTGACATAATTCCTATCAAACTGAATAGAACAGCGGGCAAAGTTCCAATGTTGTTTCACTATAATTTTACAGTGTGGAAGCCAATGCATCCACCTATTTTACAGCCACTTTGTTTACAGAACTTCTTGTTGAAGCACATTTACAACTTTGGCCAAAAGYGTCAGATTTATTCATTCAGCAATAAAAGAATACTTTTGGACAGGTTAAAGGAAACTGTTCAAGAGATTTTCAAATTACAGGTGACTTAAAGACTACTTTGATTTAAAATGGCCTACTAAAYATTCCTTTCTACTTATACCTCAAACTCCCTCCTCCCCCMAAAAAAGTTATGAAATCAACGTTCAAAAAATGTCTGAACGGATCTTCAAAGTAGACATCAAGGGAGCACTTTAAGATGAGTATTATTCTTCAGTACGCATTACCTATCAACATTGCATGTTACAAAGGCAAGAGAACCATTCTAAATATGTTGCAAGGGCAAGTTTTCTACAGATATGCTTTATACCACAATCACATTCACGAACAGTTCATTTACTGTGTTAAGGAATAATTATTATCAGGACTTGTTTGCTTTTAGACATTATCTGATATGAATCAAAAAATAATCAGCAAAAACAATACAAAGCAGCAGTATTTACTCCCTTTCTTTTAGCAACACACACACACCTTTGACCAGGTGCRAGAACACCTTGAAAATTACTCCATCTGCATGTCCTAGACTCGCAGCAGGAGGTTTTGGTAAGGTGATAGCCTTCCAAAACAAAGATTTCAGACCATGGGTCTGACATACGGCTTCCTTTAGACAGCTGAATAGCACAGCTGCCAAATAAGCTAGAACTTGCAGCCCTTGTGGGACCAGAAGCAAGCTTTAGGTTTTGTTAGTTTCCAAATAAAGTTACTAATGGGAAAAAAACCAACACCATGAGTTTCTCAGCAACACATTCTGMTTAGCTGAGAAACTACCACAGGCACTCAAAACTATATACAGCCAAATCTTGTCATCTATTTCTTGTGTAGTACTTCACTGAACAAACGTCCCTTTTTCAGACAGGGTACTTACAGAGCAAGACAAAAAGCATGGATAAGGGTGGAAAAAACTTGCCTGTTGGTGACCAAAAGAAACAAACGTTCTTTTGACTGCAGGAAGRCCCTGCCCATTTCTGGAGAGATCAGCCAAGTTTTAAGAATTTGCAAATTGCTTCTATAAGACCTTCCCTTAATGGTTTCCACAACCTTCTGTTCCTTTCCATTGCAGAAAGTTTATTCTGGTGATTTCTCAGTTAGTTTCTTTTTCTCTGTAGCATCTTAGGTACAGAAGMAGCAGAGCAGCTGGGATATTAATGGAGCGCTAAGTAGAGCCATGGGACGGTAAATGGAGCAGCAGCCAGCAAATAGCCCAAAAATGAGGGGGAAAAAACCCTCAGGGAATTGCTTCTTTCCCTGCTTAACACTGAACTACATGAAGGTGAACAGCTAGAGTACTTATTCATGAAAACTCACATGACAAACTGGATCTAGCAGCTAAGGGAGAACAACAAGCTCTTCAGATTTCTTAAAGATGTATTGTCCAGATGTATTGTACAAGCCAAGAGCATCAGTAAATTCTGACTACGCTTTAGAATCTACTGTAGGATTGTTAGGAACCAGGAAAAAAAAAGTCCATGTGTTTGTCCATGTGTTTTCTTTACACAATCTCTATTGTAGTAACATGCAAAGTCCCTCGAATTTTTTTTCCCAAGATAGCAGCTAAGCATTATTTCAAGAGACAAGAAACTTCCACCAAATAGCAGAATAAAAATAACTCACAACATATCTAATTCTTTTGCCATGAAGTCTTGATTGTAAATATGTTCATAGCAATTTTTAATAGAATTGTGAGCAGGAAGAAAAATTCTGAAGTCTTGATTGTAAATATGTTCATAGCAATTTTTAATAGAATTGTGAGCAGGAAGAAAAATTCTGAAATTACAGTTAAAAATACTGTTTCTTCTCATCTAACAACAGCTTTTGATATTGTCACAACTTCTGAAAAGACATGGGTTTGCTTTATTTTTATCATTTTCTCTGGACATTATAGTAAAGCTTAATGGTTTTAAAAATAAACAGAAAGGTTGCTACTAAAAGAATTTAAGCTCCTAAATATAATTGTCACTGTATTCTTTTTACCCAAGCTACATTGACACTCAGATCCTTATATGCATTACATCTTAGCCTCTTTCTGCATTGCAGCAACAGAGAGAATTGCTGCATCTCAGATGGGTATTCCCTRCTCCTTTTCCACTTTCAAAGAGGAAATGCACAGTTTTCTAGGTCCTACTACTGTTAATTTTTCTTTTTTTWAAAAAAAAATCTTGTATATGCAGTGAATAGTATTGAAATGTGCAACACTCAGTTAACATCAAAATTCAGCGCAAGATCCTATAGGATGAGAAGAAGGTTTAACTTTTAAGAAATGTTCCASTTGCATTCATTTTCTCTTACCAAATACTCACAAGAAACAGATGCACAAATCCAAGCAGCCYATGGTGACTACATGGCTTGTGCTGACAGAGAGAACAAGGAATAATAGCTACCGAGTCCTTATCATGTATTCCGTGGCCCTCTTTGGCTGGCAATCTGCTGGCTTTTAGATGTGCTTTTTGTACATTTTATGAGTTTAGTGACTGCAGTCTTTTGTCTCACAAACCTGTGCCCCCTCTATGAGTCATTAAGCAACACTGCTRATATATTCGCTCTTTGCATCTTCTTTGCTGAGTATAGCCTGTCCTTCCCCCTGTCCCTCCTCAGCTGAATGTTACTGAGAAGCTGCATGTAGATGAGCTGTGATTTCAATAACATACTGACCTAGATGGCATCAACACATGTCATTCTTTTATCCCTTCTTCCAATTTCCTCTGGTGCTTTGACACCTGTGCACTCCCATTCACACTTTACTTATACCAATAGTAATATTTCTATTGTATATTCCTCTAATCCTTTCACCTAAGCCTTAGTTTAATCATATCACTTAACCTATGCTTCAATCATCACTTTACCAGAGAATCATAATGTCATCCTTTCCAAAGCAAAGCCGTGGAGCAGAGAATTAAAATGTCTATCATACGTAGAGCAAATACAAGATATGCAGAGGCTTCTACTTTCTCATAATGATGTTGAACCTAGAGGTAGTTCTTGACACAACTGCCTCTTTCAAGAAYATAACTTACTCTATTCAAAACAAGGTTACAGCAAAATGGAAAATATTGATGAAGATGGAGCCAGGCTCCTCTTAAAAAAAATGTACTGGGACAGAATGAGAGGCATTTGAAAAATCAAGTTACCTGATTTTCTTGTGTGTTTGGATTCATGGCCATGCTTCTTTGAAGGTATTCATGTTGGTCCAGATATTTTCCCAAAATTTGCATTTCAATTTCTGCTATCTATCTTCTGCCATGCACCTAAAGGATACCTTTCTTTTAATGAAGGAGGGAAAAAAAAACATGTTTATTGAAGACAAAAATTAAAATCAGTTTTCAGGAGAAAAGTTGACAGTTTTCTACCTATATATAMAGTCCATGTTCTGATTCCAGGGATGCTTATAAATGTTCCCATATACATGTAACATCTTCAAAGATAAGTAAGTATAGTAGTATTATCCTTTTACCTTAGTCTCAAATCAAACTACACACCTTGTATACCACTTGATTCATACTTTTTATGAATCCTAGCTCATCACTCATTTGACTAAAGTGACAAAAAACTTCATTACAAGAATCTAAAGCATGTTTTTGCCTAATAGGGAAATACCTACTCATAGAACATTCTACAAACTGAACATTACAAATGGTACTATAACAACTCTGCTCTTACTGGACAAAATTAAGAAACGACCAATCTCACCTCCTCTGCTCTGTTTCGGAATTGTAATATCCTGAGCTCTAGTTTAAGACAGAATAGTTTAGGGTCTATTCCAGTTTGTGCAACTCTTACTAGCCCTAAAGGGTAAAATTTATCTCCCTTAGTTTTGTGAAACCAAATCAAGGGTCTAGTTTAAGTCAATCATTCAGTATTACTTTCCTAGTCAATGGAGAAAGGCGATCACCCCAGAGGTTGAGACATCCTTCTAGTTAGATACATACTAAGGAACTGCCAGACTGTCAATTACAGAGTAAGCCAAGATGACTCGATCTTTTTAAAGTCACAGTTTTATAAATTTTATCTTTGTYAAATGATCCCAGTGTAATTGATCACATACTCTCTAAGCCTACAGGGAGCGAGAACATACCATACACTACTCTCTTCAATTAGTTTTGAGGAAGGAATTGGTTACAATCTCTCTCACCAAAGGGCCTTCATACCACACCATAACTCATCAGAATCTATTACTGAGAAACTGTTCTATGCAGTTTTTGATCATGACTAGTTTTCCCTTATGTGTTAGGGAGTTAAATCCCACTTTAAGCATCAGATATTTGTCTGAATCGCTGTATAATCATTCCCAAAGTCATACATTAGTAACATTGGCTTAGAAGAAGAGTAAACAGTGGCAAAAGGCTGAGCACACTAAAAACTCTTTTTAAGAAAGTTTTCACTCACAGATCAAAGCCCTAGCTACAGTATGTTTCAATATCCACCTATTTAACAACACAAATCTGTAAATTCAGGAGCTGCATATCAATTTAATGAATGTATCTATCTTCTTGGCATCTATATGCATTTGTATGTCTATATACAACAGATACTCTGCATGTACTCCTTAATCCAATTCTCCCAAAAGCTTATCTAGGACTTACAGAACTTTAAACCCACCAGATACTAGACTTAGAAGCAGATACAACCAACACTGATAAGAGCTGTGTCAAATGTACTTTTTCTTTGCTTTTCAGTTTTGTGGTTGTGAAAATTAAAAGGAAAAAAAAACACTAAGCAAACCTCAAAGAAATATGACGTATATCAACAAGGGTCAAAACGTATGGGCAAATTTATTATTGCCCATACATCATGGAAGTGAAAACAACTGCTGTCTGCTTTCAAAAGTGAGGTTAAAGGCTTAAAAAAAAAGAGAGAGAGAAAAACAAAAACTARAACCACACCACCCACATACTCAGGATTCTTTCTAATTTTAGGACTAACCCTTGTGGCCACAGCCACTACCACTATGCTGCTGTATTTATTTGGCATAGACTTACAGAACAGTGAGAAGATATGCCAAGATCAAATCTGGTCCTTAAAAATTTTTTTTTTTTTTTTTTTTTTTTTTTTTTTTTTTTTTTTTTTTTTTTTTTAATCTAGGCCTATGTCTTCTTCCTTTATATTTTAACATATCCGAAAACTCATTTTCAAGTTGACACACGAAAGCAATGAAAACGGGTGTAAGAAAAAAGAAAATATCCAGTTTGTTCTCTTCTACCCTGCCAACCTTTTTATCTTCTAGCCTGCCTGATCTATGGGTGATTTTTCAGCTACTGTTACTGTGTTCTGACTGCAAGGCTCTGTCAAGGGCTGCCATCCAACTCTCTCAGCAAAGGTCACTCTGTGGCATGGATTGGGAAGTATTAGAGAGCTTACAAGGACGAAGAGATAATGACAAAATCCAGACTTTTAAGCCTCATCATACTCCTCCCAGAAAATCCTCATAATGAACTTCCTATGTTATGAAGGGCTTTTTGTTTTTTGTTTTTTAATCAATACTGCGTTGTAAGCTGCACTGAAAATAAATAATTTACCTATATCTCTGTAACCTGGTCCARCCTTTTGGATTTCAGACTATGGATGTACAAAACAGAGGCTGATGTTCGCTTTTTTAAAATCTAAAATTATCTCTGTGCAGGCTTCCTGATTCACAAATGTCTTATCCTCAGAATGTAAAATCAGGTCAATGGTAAGTTACGCGTTTTAACCTACTGGCATCCCAACACACCTAATATCCAAACACAGAGTGTCCAGTGACCCTACAGACACGCGTGTATACCAACAGTCACAGCAGGCTCTCATAAGGCATTGCAACAGGCACACTCAAAGGCTTTGCAATAGGCACRAAGGGCAGGAAGTCCAATGAGGGGGAAAACGTCAAATTACAAACTTTAAACCTCTTAAAGTCAAACAGGTGTTAGAAATCAAGCCTCAACAGCATTTCACAGGCTACCTATTTGAGTCAACAGGTATTTTGCAAAATATTCAGTTCACGTGCTGATAATTTGACAGGCTTYCCATTTACAAGGCACTAGTTCTCTGATATAAGGCTCTATACTTACTGTACTTGTGACAACCAATTACTACATAGGACTAATTATTCAGGGTATTACAGAGTTCCAGTCAGAAAATTTCATCTTGAGAAGCAGCATCTGGACAGGAGCGCTGAGCAGCAGAGCATACCACCGGACCCTACAAAATTCCAGACAGGAACCTGCAGTGCCAACTTGACCTCTAACCCATCCTGACACTGCAAAGATTTTATTTTTATTTATTTATATATTTTTTGGTTCTTATTCCACATCTAGCTGGTGGCAAGAAAAAAAAAAAAAAAAAACGTGCTTTTAGAAAAAGCTAAGTGTGAAAGACAGATATGGACCAGGTGGCATGCCTGATTGCTTCTGGAGTTCCCTTGAAAGACATTCTCAATCTTGGCCATGTTCTGCTGCAGAGCATGCATCAGGCAGAGTTAACAGGCCAGGAAAACACTTCTGTCCATCGACCTGACATCAAGTGTCATTAAAAAGAAAACCAATTCATTTTCAAAAAGTTTAATCTAAKCTCAGATTGTATATGTCAAAATACCTGAACCAAAACCATATTTTTACTACATGGTGAAATTAAGCACTTGTGAATGTTTTACTTATCTAAAAATGACCTTTAGGCTTAATTATTCTTTTGCTACTTTAGAGTTAATGCCAAATTTCATGGAATTGTAACCAATTCCTTTAAGGCAATCGCTAAATCCCAGGAATCACTTTTACTTTCAAAATATTGATATAGGTACTCATCTATAGCAATTTCGCCATATGTCTGCACTATATAAATTCATGTCAGGTTATCACGTGTTAGAAGAAAAGCAAAATTCTGACATCATTAAAGCTGCACGTATTCCTACACACCTGATTATGTAGAAGTTGGCACAAGCAAATTCTTCACAGGAACAACTTCTTCCACATTTTTTCCCCTCTCTCCCTCCCTTCCAAAGGGCTTCCCTGAGCAAAAGTAAAAACATCACTGAAAATGTTTACATTGGTCTGAATTTTTAGAGCTTCTCTTTAAATTTTAATGCTATTCTATGCTCTTCTGCTCCAGAGTAGATTTGATCTACGGTTTCTGCAGTAGTGTTCAAATTAAGATTGTGATTACAGTAGGAAAATATTTCCTGAATATTCAGCCACAAATTTTAGTTATATTATGTTTCTAACCTTTTCATATTCGTTTTTCATGAATAATTTAGCACTGACTTTGCTAATATAAATGTTCATGAAAGCAGTATTTTTCCTATTAAGGTATAAAAAGTACTTTTTTGTTTATAAAGGCAAATATTTCAAATAAAATGCTTTCTAAGTCATTCTTAAGGATTTTTTTGTTTGTTTGTGACCAGATGAGTTCTAAAACTACTTAATATAATATGAAGTGCAAATTGAAAATACTGCCAGCTATCCTATCTGCTATATTATTTTAGTTATGCAAGTTATAAAATGCACTYGTATAACACACTGTTAGTTAACCTATGATCCCATGCAATGATCTCAGTGTGTTCCTACATAAAGCAAATCAGAGCCTCAACACCACATTTTTAAAACTCAGTCAAATCAGAGTTCTGCAGTGGATTCTGGAAGAAAAAAAAAAAAAAAAAGAGATTAAAGGAACATGGCAAGGTCAGCTGAAGGAGTGAGTTACTTACTGAAACATTTTTATTGTTATTAAGTATTGTTGACGCAGTTCAAGGCTATTTTTCAAAAACAATTTGAAAAATATAGAAATAGAAGATAAAATAATATTACTAATGAGATTCGTGAGAACATCTCAGGACTAATAATTTTAGTTGACCATTACTGAGCATTACGTCAACAGTTGCAATGGGAATAAAGTTCAAATGTTTGTGTTCCAAGAAACAGTAAAACTAAAGTCAGCTCACTAGAAATATAGTGCCTCTTTGAGCAGTTCTGTCAGGTTAGCGAGCAACAGTAGCAAACACTCAGCCTCTCTGATGTGTTAGAACATTCTTTAGTGCAAGAAGAAATCCAGACTAGAGAAGCATTGCATTACTCCAGATGAAAATGAATAGTTTATCCAGTGATAACAATCAGCAGTTTTTCAAAACATTTTCATTAATTTAATCCAACAATGTATATCAATTTGCAAAGTTACCTAAGTCACTATAAAATAAAGATGGAAAAACACTTATTTTGCATGATGGCACTAAGACATTCTCACCAAAAAAATCTTTAAACCCTTGAGTACAGAAATAGTTTTTTCTAGATCAAAGCAACATCTATTTTTACATTTTAATACAATTCAAAATGACAAGATTATTAAGATATACCTGTAACCTAAAGGACCTTCCTTCCAGGATGCTATTACTTTAAGTTGTTATCCTCCCAGCCCTACCACCGAACTCTGCCAACACTTACTCCAGGAGAGGTGCAAAAAGCTTTAGACATGTTAACTCCCACCTCTTCAAGGAGTTCTGGGAATCTTCTGGGATTCAGGACCCAACCTGTAACACACTGCTCTCTACCAAAACGAGCTCGCTCATACAACTGCTTTTTTCATTAAAACCAGAAGATATTTTTAAAAACATTTACCCACTGGTTAGTCCATTATGTCTAAGCAGCAGCAATGATTCCTTAGAGGAACAAACGCACAGGAGGGTTCACTGTGCTCAGCTGAAGAGCCGACTCYTATTTCCACTGAGACGTTTCTTCTCCTCCACGTTGAGTTCTCTCTCTTCCATGGAGGTTTATGGTTTGAAATTAATACAGAGTGTGTCCTTTGCATTGACCACCTCCACTTGCATCCAGACTACAAAGGGGGAGGGAGGTTGTTGGAGGGGTTTTTGTTTGTTTTTTTTGAGGGTTTTTTTTTTCCTTTTGGTCTGCTCTTAAGATCAATTACCTTTCATACTGCAGCTAGCTTTTCCATCTATTATTTAGTTCACATACAATTCCAGCAGGCATTTTGTTAAAAGAAAAAGAATTCCTGCTAACTTATCTTCTAGTAAACTACTTCAATCTTACAGCTGACCAGCGTACACAAGTTATTTTAAGCTAAAAATATTTTTATATTTTAAATTGGCTTTTAAAGGGAAGAACAACATTTAGGCACATAACATGATCTTGACTTCCGAAGACTTTCTCTTGAGCAAGTTAAATTTGTCCTTTGAAGTCTTAATAGCTATCAAAATCTATAGCTAATTCTGCAAGTCAGTTAGGCTTATTAATAAATAATCTGAGAGACTACAGTTACCAATTCTTGGTCATTAACTCCAAAATCCAAGAGAAAATACATACTATATGACTGCTTTTTATTTACAGATCTATACCTAAATTCACATAACACATGAATATAGCAAAACAGATGCCTTACAGTGCCTTATGCACTGAATCTGGTGAGAGGGCAATACAAAAATGTATTATTAAGAAAATAAAGAATTGTTCCTGTCAAAACTATAATTTTGTCATCAAATACATTTTCCCCTCCAAAAAGTGACAAAAGATATATTAGCAYGTTTGAAATATTTTGTGTGTACAGAGTCAAAAAAGATCTTAATATCTGATGCTTAACGTTCACAAAGTTGAAAATTTGTTTTTTATGGTAGGTATCAAAATGCCACAGACGTGTGACTTCAAAAGCAATATGGACAACACTCAAAATATTTTAAAGTGTTGAGGCTGAGGAGTTGCGACATTAATATCAATCAAATTGTGCTAAACATCCTACTTTTCACGTGAACTGACGTCATGCAAACAGTTAAGCCAAACAAGAGTCTGGAGGGAGAATTCTGTCCATGCTTCCTAGTGTGMGCACTCCCACATTTACCTAAGCACCCAGCTACACATGAATATTAAAGAAACATTAGTCTCGAATACTTTTAACTTGGTCATTTACAGCTTGATCTACAGCTCCCCACCCCCAAGAATGCTTCCTTGGAGCCTGGAAGGCATCGTAGTAGGGCATCACATAACTAGCACATGATTTATATGCATTTTCCACACGTCTTTTTCAGATGTATTAGGCTATGCCAAAACAGACCCACACACACTTYTGCAAATGTGGATCTAAATACACTTCCAAATAAAAGTTGTATTGTGAAGTTCATATTTACTGGACATATTAAATAATTAAGAGAACAGGGTTATTTTTTAAGGATATAAATTTCATCTCTGTAAACAAGCACTGAGTTTGCTAGGTTACAGACACATTATTTGTGAAAAATGTGTTGTTAACATGCCTATACAACTTTATGTCATCTATCTGGGGAACTCTCTATAGAAGAGTAATTTCATCCTCTACTGAGGAAGATTCTTCAATTATGGAGAACGATGACAAAGAGATAGCATTATTCCTACATAAAAAATAATAATCTGCAAATGAAGCTGAACAAAGATGTAGGTGAGTTTTAAGAGTTTCTGATACTCCATTAGGAWCACTAGGGACATAAAAACAGTCCAACAGAAATACTAATGCTCTAAAAAGGGACTGTGCTTAAATTGATTTTAAGTCAAAATAATAAATGGGTTTTCTTGTAAATTCTAGGAAAGTTCCTTGTGCATTTAGAAGTACAGGATGTGATTTTGGGTAGGAAATGCTACACTCTTACAATGGGAATAAACCAAATCCTTGCTTGAAGTGCACTCCAGTCACTTTTAATATTATGAACAACGAGATTTATTTCCATTTTACATATTTTTCTCYTCAGGGATAATGCTAGGTTATGTTCTAAAGTTATAGAATTTATCTTGACAATAGGGAATTAGCAAAATAAAAGCAGAAGAAAGGAAAAAGAACCAAATACTGTAGCTTCACAGATTTCTTTCATCCAGAGAAGTTTTTACTATGTATCTAGATTTTCATGATTCTTGTCAACATAGTCTGAGCTTCTTACACATACCAATAGATTTCTTCTCCCCAAAGAGCTCTAAGATGGAAATATAAACTGTTGTRAACATAAACTGTTGTTTCATAGAAAAAGAGCTACTTCAGAGATGAAGTGACTTACTCAAGGTCACAAAATATTTTAGGCACCATTGAAAACTKATCCTACATGCAAATATAGGTGCCTCTTTTATGAAATCAATTCTCCTTGATGGTAAGAATGGAGATGACTGTAGCTGATGCGCTAATGAGTTCTTCATGTGCGGTCAGTCTCCATAATGGCATAGGAACAACCCCAGAAAGGATCTAATCCATACCCCACCAAGAACTTGCATCATCAGTAGAAGCTGTTTTCTTTATAACATAGCCATGAYATCAGCAAAGCATTTGGAGAGGAAAAAAAATCATATGTAATTATTTTGCAGTATTATTTGGCCAGAAACAGTCAAGATATATATACAGCAAGAGAGATATTTCACTTCCATTTGAAATAGAGGATTAGTCCAAAAGGAAAGTAGATAGAGGGGACAGCCACTTCTGTGCATCTAAACAAATACAATCTTCTCCTTTTGAAAAACTCAGAAAGTTAAAAGAAAAGATAAGCCCAGACGACAAATGTATTCTGCAGTGATGCCACACTGTTTTCTTCTGCAGCAACGGTCAACATCCTTAAAATGCCTATCCTCTTAAACTTAAGAAATCCTAACAGCAACAAAGCTGTTAAAGAACAACTTGCTTGTATTGCCTTTGTGAACTGCAGTAATGCCAGCTTTTGAGAAGTGTCCTTTTAACCTTGAAAAGGATTGATGTCTTCATGCAGTGATGTATGGGGATAACTGCTCAGTAGTTATGAGCAATTGCTTCACCTTGCAGGCTATGGCTATCAGTAGAGATCTATGCAGTTGCTGGAACTAGTTAATCACTGTATACTATGGGCACAGCCTGAATTTATAACCATACCTCTAATAGTGCACTTGAGTCCAGTTTTATTGTTTGGAGAAAGTGTATCACTCCTGTATCAAACTTCACATCTTTAACAGATGAAAAAAAAAAAAAAAAAAAAAGCCAAAGATGAACTACAATTACAAGACTCTGATGTAATACGCAATTTTGTTGCGTGCAATTTTAATCGAAGTAACACTTAAAAATCACTATTGCAAGGCTGAAGGTAAACTCCCTGGCAAATCCTATTATATTCACAATTTAAGTATAAAACAGACTAACTATCGAGCAATGCACCAAAACACTCAAAACATCCATTCGCTTCCTTTTTAGTAGTTTATTACTTGTGCATGTTAACTTACAATGAGCTGCCGAGGAAAGCAAGGAGGTGACTGCAGGAGTAGGTACCAGCAGTCAGAATACAGAAGTCACTAGTATGGAAAAACCCACCAAAGTTTCATTACTGCCTCAAGATGTCAATTGACAAAAGTTTCTTAATGTTCCGCTCCTAGACAACAATACGGAAAATTCCTCCTCTACCTCCCCAACACAAAATACAAGCTATGGACTGAATTCCTTTCTTTTCCCCTCTATTTTTCATTTGCYGCTTCAGCTGCTTCCTGTCCTTGTCACTTCAGCAAGAACTGCCATGCATTCGGACTCTCCTGGCCATACCCCTTTTCCCCCCACACTCCAAATAACGTACACAGCAAGTCTGGTATTATCTGAGATACAACAGAATCACTGCACACAGTGCATGCACTGACAGACCAAGAAATCCTGAAGAACAAGATGGTACTTGTAGGGAATTAAGAAAAGCCCAGGATTTTTGTTGTTGCAAAGCACCATATTTACAGAGCACATTAACATTTGTTATCAAAATAACACCAGCAGGGAAATAAACCCATTCTCAGACAGTTCTCTGACTGGGAAGAATATCACATAACTCCACCTGAACAGCCTCTGCACTGGAGTGCAGGTACAGATTGCGGGAACATTAAGGCTCCTAGTAAGAGGCAGGGCAGAGTAAGTGGAGTGGACAAGATGGAAAGAATGGGTAAAATAAAGCCATTTCARTAATAACCTAAAATAGTCTAAATGTCCCTAAACTGCATATGATCTTTTGTTGTGAACAAAGTAGGTAACTTCGCATGCCTAAGAGGGGGGAAAAAAAAATCAATACAGGAAAGACAAATGCTTTTCCCTACTACAGAGGATACTATTAGCTTTAAGTTAACCAGCAAAGCTCATTTTTGTCTTCRCCACAGCAGAGTCCCAACCATCTCTTGACTTGCTCTTTGATCAACAATTGCCTTAAATATCTGTATTCAAAGAATGGAAGAGAGTTTACAGAGCTGTTGAAAATACGTGGGCCGGAGACATGGACCAAATGAACCTATGCACAGCGCATGAGGTTTGACCAATCTGTAACAGACACTGCTAAGAGAACCAAGCTGACAACTTCAGGAACGTTTCAGAAAAATACTACTTTTGCCAGCCAGTATCACAAAATTTTCTAAAGTCTTCCACAGTTCAAGACCAAACAATAACAAAAGCAACATGAAGGACACTAGCTTTTTTAAATCTGAGGCAATGATGGATTTAAATCAAATTCTCAGCAGTTAGAGGACAAGTAAWGACTTCATCCAAACGGCTCTTTAGCTATATGTTTAATGAAAATAAGGTGACAGCAGAAGCAGAGAAACTTATTCCATGCTGATGAGAAACTCAAAGTTACATATATTAATAATCAAAATGCCATCACCTAAAAATGCATCAGACAAGGGGCCTCAGCAACTACAACTAATGGTTTTCTAATCCACTGTATTGGAATGAGCTTCTCTGTGTGCAGTCTCCTAAATTCCTGGTTACCAGAGCAGCTCTGCTACCAAAGGCAGTACTTGCTTACATATAAGGACAAGGGTTTTAAGTGTTGAAAGTATGCAATTCCTCAGCTACCTGCTCTTGGTGGGTTCCTATAATCACTTATTTTCTAAGAAAAAAAAAAAAAAAAAAAAGATCACTAACAGATTTGCCAAGGGATAGGGAGGGAAAGCCTTTCAATACAGATATAATTACCATAACTTACCCTAAAACGGAATATACACATACCAGAGTCCCAGCTCATCTTCTATCCAGAAATGCATATGGATTATGTGCATCTTTGTACAGATAAAATACCTATCTTTCCTATAAACATCTCAAACCAAGTCCTAATTCAGCACTGATTTGATGTATTATATGACCCCTCATTCCTGGGAATCCATTTGTCACTGCTTCTGCTAATCATGTACCAGCTACTTCTCAGTATAACCCTTCTGCCAGGATTTGACCAACAAAAACAAAGCTGCATTCAAATTTAAGGGACTTCCTAGACAAACATTGTTTGAAGACCTGCCCAGAAATCTATGGAAATTATACCAAGTTTCCTAAGACTCAAAGGCACCACTTCTCATCTGCAAATGTAAGTCAAATAGTTTAACACATTTTCATTAAAAAGGAGAAAAGAAAATAAACAATAGCAAGAATTAATTCCTAAAATATAACTAAAGCCATAAAATTTCAGAGTCTTTCCCTCAAGGGAAGCAACTGTTAGGCCAGCTGCTTACTTTCCCTTTACTCCAGTAACCATCATTCACAGTTTGAGGTTTATTAAGTCTTCTCGAGAGCAAAGCTTGATTTAGGCAGTACTGGTCTGTTGGTACAAATTGTCTCAGCCAGGTGTCCATCAGTCTGCAGCCCACGACTCATGCTGCCTTTCCCATTAGCAGCTTCCACTAACTATACCTTACATCCACAGCTCCTCTAATTCCCACAGCTATATCAACAATTATTTTGCTATTTCAGGCCTTAAAAAACATGTCTATTGTGTTGAAAAAGAAAGTCTATCCTCATGGGAAACTTTTCAGTAACACCTTTAGTCACAAACATTTCACAGGAGACTATCAGTCTCCTGTGTCTTGTGTGTCTTTCTTTTCTCTTCTCTAGATTTTTACCTTTGCACATTTAGACCAGAATTAGCTGACCTACAACAACTAACTTTTTCCCGTTTATTATAAATGCCTCTCAACCACACTACCGCAAATGAAGCAACACAACCATGTTTCAGGCCTGTTTGTCAATCCTTTCTTTGCATCTCCTTTGCTTCACTAGATACCTATCAAAGCAAATCTCCTTATTCTGGTTCCACTCCCCTTCCAGTTCTTGCAGAGGGTGGAAGGCAGAAATTTCACTTTTTGGTTCCACARCTTGGCTCCAAGTCTTTTTGTTACTGCTCTGGAAACATTCATCATTCCTTTTGYTGCATGGGGCTTTCACATAAAGAGACCAACGCACTACACAGCAAGCAACCACGCATCCATCTGGTTCRGCAATCCACATGTATTTATACTTGCACTGAGATTCCTAATAAGTTTTCTAAAGCAGAAGAATATTTTCCTTAGATGCTATCAGACTAACTCCTGCCCAGCCCGCACTGTCTTTGGAAGCTTCCCCTTTCACCTGTTCAGTTTTGTCAAGATCAACTATACAAAAGTCACTTCACCACCTCAAATGACCAATTTGATATGCATGATTAAAACACTGACTCATCTGTTTCTACCACTACTGTTATGTGCATTCTTGCTAAACACTTTACAGCTGGTGAAGGCGACAGAAAGGATACTACTCCAAAAGGCAATCAAGAAAAGTTTTGAAAGATAAAGCAGTACTGCCACAAAAAGTAGAAATATTTCAAGAATGGCTGGTTTGGTTCAGAATTCTTGCTCATTTTCAGGAAAATGCAACTATTTCTGTGAAATTTWAAATTTGTCACACAGGAATACACCTCAGGCGCTGTGTGATTAGGCTAGCAAGATTAGTAGCTGAGCAAACTTAGCCCTTTATTAACTAACAATTTGCTTGTGCAGCTTCTATTGAGCTATTTTAAGTTGATGAAATAAATAGGCTAATGGGAGGGAGTAGAGAACAAAAACAGAAGCCAAAAACAAAAAGTTAAGCCAAAAGGCTTTTGAGGGAGAAATAGTGTAAAATCATATCTATTACAGTCCTATAGCCTCCTATAGTGCTGCAAGAAAGTAAGCTTGTTCTCATACTTGTTGACCCAGTGAAGATATGAAAGAGAATTTCAGTTTSCTTGGTAAACAGTACTTGGTATTTATTAGCAGGCTCTCAAATGGAAACTCTTTAGTGGTTTTCGAATTTTCTTTTCCTAAACTTGACAGAGAAGAAAGTTCTTACTTCTAGCCACCAACATCACCAAAAAAAAAAAGTCCATCTAACTTATTCCCAGTGAACTTAACACAGAACAAATCTTTTTCTCCCATATACACATACACACTCCTGTGAACAGCAAATTTAAAAAACCTTTGTCATTCYTGCTTACCTGAGTCCACTCAAAGTATTTAGTAAGCAAAGGCTAAATTCATACAGTATGCAAGAACTGCCYTGCCTGACTCACCATAGGAGCAGGTATAAAAGCCAGCCTTCACTGATGAGCRTAGAAAACTCAAACATACATAAGCAGCTGCTCTTTGAAGTTTCCATATTTATATGCATATAGGAGTGCTAGTTAACTGTGTATCTATCTTCACATTTGGAAATTTTTTCAGAGCTTTTATTTCCTGCAGCTGATTTAAACACGTCACACTGCATTCATCCATAGCATCAATTTGGTAACAACTACTGTAAAATTTTAGCTTTTATAAGAAGTTATGACTAATACAGGCATCAGTATAATAGCTGAAAAAGGCATAACAAGTCTATCTTCATTCTACCCCATTTTTTTTTTTTTAAAAAAAGGAAGAAAGATACATAAAGGAGTAAGTGAACGTATTTATTTACTAATAGCAGCGAGGGAAAAGTGTTGACTTGAAGAATAATATCACTAACAATGTTCTTCCTTAACAGTACCAGAATTTCAAGCTACCAGTATTGTAGGAAGTATTACAGGGATCAGCCTTACTCCTAAATCAATTTGTTCCAGAATAGAAAAGCATCCCAATACAATCAAATCTTAAAAGCAGAAAATCTCAAAAAAATTAAAGCCACAAATTTGACATGTATATCCTTCAGTAAAATACCTTTATATATTAAAAGAATAGTTTTTGAATGTATATATTGAAACTGCATTCATTTTGTTGCAAAAACGTAGAAAAAAGTTTGTTTCATGTTTTCCAATTCAAAAAATTACAAATAATACATAAGAACACAGCTGTGAAAGGTYTACTTCAAAGTAATCCATTTTCTAGTTAAATTTAAAAGATAATTTATATGCACAAAGCTCCCCCTCTCAAACTGACCTAACTAGTAACTCCTGTCCAGCTTCTTAATACAGTYATCCCAAAACCAGGGAGCTGGATGTTTACTTCTATTTAAATTTCCCAATCATAAGTGAAGGAAGAATCAGCAGGGGTAACTCACTGGGTGATTTACCTTACCTTATAGAAATGCATTAAAAGGACCTTATAAACGATGTTACCACATAAATTAATGTATATCATACTGGTTTTAATGCTTCTCAACTGAGGCTGAGAAACACAAATACAGATTCCAGGGTTTGGGGCAGATTTAAGCAGCATAGTGCAATAAGGGCTCAAATCTGATTAGAATTCAGACAGGATAAACTGCTCCTCCCAGCTCCCTGGAAGGATTCAATCTAAGAGGTATGAATGGGCGTGCATCCCATGCACCTCTAGAATTAGGCCTTCTAAAACATTAAAACCAAGGTTATATCTGCTCATCAATGGCTGTAGTACTTTTTTATCCAGTAGCTCAGTGGGTAAATCATTTGCTTAGGAGAACACTATGTGATGTAGCTTCTTCCTGAGGAGGTTCGTATCCACGTATTTCTCTCCAAAAAGCACATCCCAGGCAAACGCAGGTTGACTGGTCTGAGATAATTTATCTTCCAGATGAAGTTGTGCCACTTTGTGTAAGTGCATCATGACTTCTTGGACCTGAAAGAGGACTCGCTACRTGACTACAACCCTCTCACCTGCAGAGAAAGATAATCTCTTGAGAAAATTCCCTTAACCCTTTTCTGCAGAATTTCATTCTATTAAACATACATATCATAGAATGGTAAGGTTGGAAGGGACCTCTGGAGATCATCTAGTCCAACCCTCAGCGTGGCCCATACGGGGATTGAACCCGCCACCTTGGCATTAGCAGCACCACGCACTAACCAACTGAGCCCTTAATATAATGGCTTTCTATCAACAAATACTTCATCTTACCAGACCTGTATGAGACCAGCAGAATCCCAGGGCAGAGCTATCTAAGGCTTGCTCTGACTGGTCGAAACAAAGCTGAGCTACTACAGCTACTAGTACAGTTATGAGAAAGAAAAATGTAGGAAGTTATTCGTAAGGTCATACTGTCCACTGAACATAAAGTGCCAGAAAGTTCTTACTAGTCTCATTCAAAAATCAGTGCTGAACGAGCTCACACCATTTCACACTCCCTTCTGTTTCTGTGCCACTACCTCTGCCTTCTTTCAGAGGACATGGATGCATAAGCAAGCACAGGCACCTCAGGACCATCTATACTACCTTCAGTTCACAAAATTGACTTCTCTCCCCCAAATATGAGGGCTCGGATACTTAGAAGCTAGCTTGAGGCTGCAGGTAACTGTTATAAATAGAGGATTAAAACCATCATCATGCAGCTATGGGAGCACAGGGGTGCTATGAGATGAGAAATACTAACACGGAGAGACAGAGAGAGAATTAACACACAGGGGTTATTCTGTCACTGCAGCCCACTGTGGGCAAACAAACTTAACTGTTTGCTGTACGCCTATAAAGGGTTCATTTTTAAAAGATGGATTATATCTGAAAAGTAAACAAGTTTTTTATGGGGCCATCAGACACTATGAGATAAACAAGTAAAGATAACATTTTGAACCAAATCAATACCTAGACCAAAATCCATCCTTATCACTAAGCCTTGCGAGAACATACAGCTGGAGGCAAATCATGCACCCTCCCACTTTGACTAATTATTTGTAATGTGCTCTGAAATTCTTGGTAACAGAAACTATCCAGCTGCAAAGCATTACATGCTCATTACATGATTACAACTTGATCAGAAACAGTCACAGTTTTTAACAACAGTAATACAAAGCTGTCAGCACAGGCTGTAGACCAAATGCTCACCCTCAATTAAGTTCCTTTAGAGGCATTTTGGCAGTGCAGCCAAACTGACATCTGGTCTGGCTAGTACTCTGCAGTATGCAAGGAATCCTTGAGTGGGACCTGCCCTACCCACCCAGCTTAAACCACATGTGACCTTCCTCCCCGGATCTCCAGAAGGAGAGCATGTCATTGCACTCCTGAGCTCCAGCTCACCTCTGCCTGCTCTAGCAGCTCCTTGAAGGTTTTACTGCCTGACAGAAAGGCACCTGAGCCCATGACACACTTATCTGGGCTCCAAAACTCCAGCCAACCACAGGCAAACATGGCATAGCTTGACTGTCAGGCCATGGGAAAATTAGGCCCTAATTAGGCCAMAAGTGCTCTCTAACTTCCCATCTTTGAGTAATTACGAGCTTACTTTCACTTCTTGCTAAACAAGAAAAGCAGCAGTAAGACTGAAGTTAAGGTTAATTCTAGCGTGTATCTGCAGAAGGAACTTGTCCTTTTAACTTAACCTTTCCTGTATTTCAATGCCTTTTTACAGAATGTGTTACACAGCTTTCATCTCATACGATGCTGCTCTCCTATTCATGCCAATCTGAATTTTTAAGATTTCATGAGACAGTCATACATTTCAAGATATATTGAGAATGTTYCCATCATTCATTGTGTAATGTTATGAGTAAACACAAAACTCTCCAGTTAAGAAACTTTTCTGAATTACAGTGCACATTAAGTATATGATTTACAAAATTAAATGGACAGTGAAACAATAAATAGCYCTGTTTTAAGAACAGGTATTTTCAGTAGGTAAGGTAAAGCTTGTCTTGATTTAACAGTTACAAATCTCTGGGGACAAAAATTTGTAGTTTTACTTGATTAGCATATCCTATATGGCAATGAAGACATGGTCTTCATTATTTATGGGATGTGACTGGACATTAGGTGCAATGCACGGAACTGGAGCCGTTATACTGCCCTCTGCAACATAAGCTCCTAGCTGGGTAAAGTTTGCAAAGAAATTACTTTCTAGCACAGAAAAATTCTTGGATTTTGTTGTGCCCCTATTGGGAAGCTTTAAACTCTTTAAACTAAACAGCATGGCTCCATGATGGGGAACAACCACAATCTGCATCACCACCCCTAGCCACCGAATTCTGTAAACATCCTTTCATGAGGTTTCAAATTTAGTTAACTAGCAGGCAGTGCCTCCACATACGTGCACAGACTGGAGCTCTCACAAAACTGAAGGACATAACCCCAAAAGTGAAAAGTTTCTACCTCTACCCTAGAAAGGAACCTCTTTAGTTGTCTTGCTAGAAGTGCAAAGTCTGCACTTCACCTAAGTTGAAGTGAGGCACCCAGTACAAACAGGGCTGTGTGCAAAAGTTAATCTAGCCACTCAACCTGCTACACTCTCAGGTCTTATAGTCTCAAATGTATCTATTTAACATGGAGACAAAAGAAGTGCTGAGGTACCATCACTTAATAAATACAATTTAAAGAAGAAACATTTTCAGCTGTATCATGGCATGATGAAGTCTTCTCAGATCAGCTAAATCAAAGCTCATATGTAAGGCTCACAAAGACCTAGCTAGAAGACCTTCACAAACAGTCATGGGCTGCCTGCAGCTGTGTTGACAATTCAGTAGCATTTKATTTTCAATCGCACATCATGTTCAGATCAACAATAAAGCTCTAACTGATCTCTACACCAGAGAAATGAGCTCCAAAATGTCCTTACTTCTCCTAAATTCCATATTAGGATATAGACTCTGCTTGGTTTCCAAAATCAGGTTGACAAGTGGCAGCCAAAGGCTATTGCTGTTTTTTTTTCCAAGAGAATAGGGGTCAGCTTCCTTCTCAAGCATAGAAAAAACACGTGGTACAGTCTAGATCCATCCTCCTCACCTCCCTTCAGTTGCACTTGGGCACCAGGTGCCCAATTCTCTCCTACCCTGSATCTTTTACAAAGTGAATATAAGATGCCAGTAACTGGATTACACAAGCAGAGGACTGACACTCAGCTGTGGCAGGGCTCAGGTTGCAAAGGTGTTGACTGTTGACAGTTCCTTTTCCACTTCTCACCTTGAAGTATTTCATGAAGCTTACTATGCAACCCCCATACCTAGGGCCTGATTCTCTACTTCATTTCAGGTATCATGATTATGCAATGGAATTCAATGAATTTACACAGTCAGAAAACTGGTGAAAGCCATCAGCCCTCACTCCCAGAAGGGGTTTAGTTCAGTGATGGGAGAAACCATCCTTGCACATGTTTTTTCAATCTGTGTATCTATTGAAAGTACTGCCTTTGACTTCAAGGGAGTCTGTCACATCTGTGTCCTGTTTGGAAAGCACTCTGGAAATACCTCAAGATAGAAGGATCTTTGTATCAGGCAGTTTTAAAAATCTGTATCATACACACTAGTGATGTACGATATTTAAAATTTAAGGAATAGAGCTAACTTTATTTAAGGAAAGAGGTGTTCAAAYGCTCTAATGAAAAACAGCAAGTTTCTGAGCAATAAAATCTGTTCAATAGCTACAGTCATCATGTACATCAGACAAAAATAAGGAGATGGTCCTCAACTGGTGTAAGCTTAATCTAGGATTCTTTAACAATTTACACAAGGTAAATTGTGTGTAAATTTACGCTCTTGTAGAAAAGCTTAWCAATTTACATGAAACACACACTGCCACGTAGTGAACTAAAACCTACCAGCAGAGTGGGACATACTTAACAAGTGATAGAGAGTGAATCACACAGTAACCTTTAGAGTCTCATCAAATAGTCACTAGTGGAGTCAGTAACATGACATAGTCTAAGCAAGCTRGTAACCTGTCCCCTCCAGTTAAAGTTCTGTTGAAGCTTTTCAAACCAATCCAACCACACAGTGAATAAAGTGAACACTGGATTTTTCACAGAAAAAAGGAAAGATCATATACATGAAAAAAGAAAGGGACTACATTATTTCTTGCTATCTTGCCATAAAATAGAGAAGACCATGTAGTATTACCAGGCATATAATTCAACCTAGACGCTTAGACAACTGAGTAACAGCACAGAAGTAACATTAAAAATATATACTGGATTTTCCTCTACAAAATTTATGCAAAAGAAAGCATGTTAACACACGGAAGGAACTTCTGACCTTTTTAATGTACTACAATAAAAGTACAAAATAAAAAAAGACATTTAGGAAGAAGAGCAAGTACCTAGAATGAAGTTACACATCAAATTTTGAAAGAGCATGATAAACTTGACAATAGATGGAACACACTGCTTTTTTTTAATAGTAAATTAAAAAACAGAACTAAGAACAAAACCACAGTAATTGTCACGTCATCATTTCAGATTATTTCTAAAAGTTCAGTTCTGCCAAAAGAAATAATTTTTCCTTTTGCAGAAAACTTAAGATAGGACCATAACTCTCATAATTACAGAAATATGCTAAGTAGGATGTGTGCTAACAGCACTAAAAAGCCTTCTCTAATCTCCAAAAATTTTCAATTACTTCACTGGCACAGAGAATTTTATAAATAAATCTGGGTTCTCTACCATTCTGTTTTTAAACTAACAGTAATCTTTCTCTGTCAAAATATAAAAACTTTGACTAAGCACCATTTTATCTTTATGAAGTATYGGTGTGCATTTTTCTAGTGTAACAAGCAAGACTTTACAGTTACAAGAATACAGAGAATATTGTGCAGTTTTGTATTTACCTCATCTAAAGATGTTATATAAAGAGATCTCTCCTGGCTGAAATAATCAGAATATCATTTTTCAAAGGTTCCTAAGGCTGAGATTACTTCAATAGAAACTCACTATCCCAATACCTGACTTCCAGAATCCTATCCTCTATCAGCTAGATCTAGCCTGAAGCAAAGCTAAATCTAAAATGGAAATTCTTGAAAGTTTTAAATGCTTTTTGAATAGGAGGCAAAACATCTTTTATATTTTGTAAAAGCCTGGAACATTGCAGAAGTTACTAGAAGCAAACATTTAACAGCTATAATCATTAACCACAGCAATTTGTTTACACATTTCAGCAGGACAGAGCATCTGCTGAGCAGTACAAGTAGTTTCCAGCAGGCATGATGAAAATCAGCCAGAGTGCAATATACCCAGGGAGAGGCCCTGTCCACTTCAGGCAAATTAGCATCTAGTACTGCTGGGGGAGGGGGGTTGTAGACCTTCTGTCTGCAAAGCAACACACGTTCATCGGGGTATCGAGCGCCTTCTGCTGCCCCCAGTTTGAACACAGGAGAGAGACAACGTGTCCTGAAGGAGAGTTCAGTACAGGTCTGAGAGCTTAGTGAATTACTGGCTTCATCTAACAAAGCAGGACGGTCTCACGCTCTATTTATGGATGCATCATGGTGATGCATAGACCTTGCCAAAGGGAGAATTACATAGCAACACTCTTTACAGTTAAGGAATCTTAGCCAAAAACATGAGCATATACAAAGTCAGCCCCCTATTTCCTTTTGATGATTCCACTAACTGATTTAACTGCCTAAAATACATTTGCTGAAAATGTTTTATCAAATCACAGACTAGCCCTTTAAAAATATCTTTACAAATCTGTCTATTCAGTTTTGGAAATGAAATAATAGATATTGCTTGATTTTAAGAAGCACAAACAGTAACATGACAGACCTTTTCACCTCTGTCATGCAGCAAGGATTACAGACAGGCAATGGCTGAGCTTGCAGTGTAACCGCTTGCTCTTATGTGCCACCCCAGGGAACTGTTCATCATTACTACCACTGCCTCCTTTTGAGTATGAAGGCAGATCAGGCTCTAGCATGCCACAGGCAGTCTCTCCTACAATCAAACTCAATGCTGTGGTCTGACATGAGAAAGAGGGGAAATGGATGAAAACAGCTTAATTTTTTTCAATATCCATAAGGAGACCAAGAAGCTGCATGCCCTCAGTGCAGAGGCTGTACTACAGTGACTGCTGTCACAAATTATACGGTTGTTGGCACAGTCTTGACCTGGATTTTGACACAGTTCATCAACCATATCTGGAAAAGAGGTGAGCTGAGCTGGTTAAGTAAAGTACTTCCTTTCAGCTTTATCAGGGCAGAAAGAGACCRCTTTTACTCTTGATACTCTCCCACTAACTGAAAGGATAAAAGATTGCACTGGACTCAGTGCTGGTTACAACCAGGCAAAAGGATCCAACTCTCTCTTCACTGTAACTGCGTACCAGTTGTTTGTTAGGAATATTAAAAAAAATAGTGCCGCTGATACGAGCATTTCATAATTTTTTGTTGGTGTTCAGAAATGCTGCTTCATCAAAGCTGAAAAACTTACACACACACACTGATTACAATGGTTTTGACARAACAGTCTCCATGCATGGGCGTCTGGCTCGGGTGACAGACCTGAATTAAAAACCTAACTTTCTGATACAGTTCATAGAACATTTGAAAGCTCTTCTTGATTTCACTGTGGAATGAAAAAACAAACTTTACACCCATGCAAGTGATTAGACCATGGCATACTGCAACACCATCCAGCACTGTGGAAGTCCATGGAGCAGTTCCAGTCTTTGGAAACAACTTAGTTGCACCTTGGCTTCTTTTCACTACAGCAGAGAAATAGCTTCATTCAACTCATTTTCAAAGGATCCCTCTACTTCCTCCTAAACAAACTGCTTCTATTCAAAATACTGATTAATGCTTTTTTGTTTGTTTGTTTTTAAAAAATACTACTCTACTAAGAAGCGATCCAGCATTTTATCATGCAGAACGATCACCCACCTCATTTTATGAGTATTTCAGCTCTGAGAAGGTTTCAGGCTAAAGTACTGTCCAAGGATAATCCTGCTGCCATAATAAATGGTAGGTGGGCAATATCATTACCTGAGCATCAGTACTGCAGCAGGTACTATGCTACACTAATGAGGCTACTGGACTGCAGAAAATGCTGCCTTTGATGAAAAATAAATATAAGTTTATGGGATTTAAATACATATGGATATATGGGATTGAATATAAATTTATGGGATTGAAAATCCTCAGGGCATGGCCAGCTCGGTGGGGTTTTCTTGGTTGTCCCATTGTGTATTACCCATGTTAACTTTTCCTTTAAACACTCCCACTTAGATCCTACTGTTTTATAATTCAGCAGAAAAAAAATTAACCTTTGGTTTGTTTTTTGAGCTACACTTCGCAGAAACGTACTTAAACAGCATTCACTTTTACTGAAATCTTTCATACTGTAAGTTTCACATTGCCTGAGTGGAAAAGGATGTAACACTTCTACAGCACTGACACACCGGATTTTTTTTCCATGCAGAAGGAGCACTATACTGCACTGTAAAATAAAGATACACTATTTCAATGGGTTTTTTTTCCCCCTAAAATAAATGTGCAGTTCTTCCTTTTCCTGTGTTTTTTGTACAGCTTAGGTCTTAATTCAAGCTCCCTGCACAGAGATGAATTCGTGGGAACAAGAATCTGTAAGAATGCTTCATTTGAAGAACAGAGGATTTACTTTGCTCAATTTCTTTTTACAAGTACTAGACACTAGTATCTAGTTTCAAGGATGGCCATCACTACAGGGAATTAGGAGRTGTGAAAAATCAATGAGCTATTACCACATACCATTTTGTGTTYTTCCCAGGACTTCAACCAATTTATTTTTTATAGTAGACATTTTGATCCATAGCTTAGGGCAGGTCAGCTCAACATTTACCAAGATCTGCAAAGGAAATTGTGCTGGTTCTGCCTCTACTGGTCCATCCAGGCACAGCTGGATCCATAAAGCTGAGGTACAGCTGGCCTCAAGAATCTGCTGCTGCACGTCTCTGCACTTTTAGTGCCATCTAATTCTCTGCCTACAAAAAGCCAGGCTAAGGAAAACGTGAAAGCCTTCTGCTATTTCTGGCATGGGGAAGGCTAGCAAGGCATTATTGTATTTATCTGCATTTTCAGCACTGAATGCTGTAGTATTTATTCTGTGTCAAGTGTCAGGTTTCTGCATACGAAAGGCAAAAAGACATGTTTTTGCTACAGAAGCCCCAAGTAAAAAAGTCAAAATAAGAATTCAAAGAAACCATGCTTGTTCATTTCTCTTACAGCTGTCTATAATGAGCTGATCACAGAGCAGCTACTTGTCTGCAGACAGCAAGTTACAGTGAAAAATTGTATAAAAATATAGCTGCAATACAATTACAGTAACACTAATAAATCCATTACCCCCTTAGCTTCATATTAGGCCTGTGGAGCACCAAGGTGCTTGAAGAGCCTACCACTGCCAGAAACACTTCTTAAGACAATGTATGAATTAATTCATACAATGTGACTTAAGTATCAAAGTGGGCCTAACATCCACGCTGCTTTTGCTAATACACATTATTTCATCCAATTTACTACCATACTTCAGCTCCCATATCCTGTTCCCAGTCATCTCTGAGTGAAAGTGGGCATCTGCTTCTCACTTTTATAACATTAACATACCTGGCAAAACATGCTTTTCTAAAACCAAAACTACTACAAGAATCAGTATAGAACCACTTGCATGAAATTGGTCTTCCTAGTCCCCAATTACAAGACCTTACCCTATGGGCTCCAAATTAAAAGTGCAGTATCTATTCTAGTCTCCTAGACTAGAATGGCACATGGAAAAAAAAATTGAGATTCTTTTCCTTGGAGATTCTATTTGGAAACCAAAGAAATTGATGTTTACTACCTCTAAATATTTAGAGRTCATATATATGCAGAATATGTACATATATGTACACACGTGTGCATACATATAGAGACAGTACATGTGGAGAGGGGGAGAGAGACTGAATGTACAAACCATTCACATACAGAAGTATATTTTATTCCTTCCCTCCACTTATTAAATCATATTCATGAAATCTCAGAGACTGAAAATAGCTTATCTGGTGCTCATACAAACATTGCAGAGCCAAATCTATCTATCCATTCACTTTGCCCCTCTGCCACTTCTCCTTTCACTGACATCCACCAAAATTCCTATGTAAGCTGAGCGGATGTACCCAAGCAAATTGGTTTGTTACTAATTGCACCATCTTCATTAGTACTGCACTATGCACCTMTCGGATACAGGAAGCTGATAATGCAAAAGATGTGGAAAGCTTTATTCAGCCTAATAGTCAACAAAAATACACTAGCAGCCTCTGCTTCAACAGCTCAAACTGGAGAAAAGACAGCTAATCAGCTGCTAACAAAAGGGAAATAGTCTTAATTTCCCRACATTGGGAGCTACTTACCTCACTTCAGGATGGGAAATCCTCACTGAGACAGCAAAGGTAGGTGGCTGCAAACAGAGCTATCTAGGGCACATCGACTTGCAGAAAAATCCTAATTACAAAAGGATAAGTAAGGGAATATCTTCATAGGAGGCATCCAGAGCTCAAGGTGTGTGTGTGGGGGGAGAAAAAAAAAAAAAAAAAAAAAAAAAAAAAAAAAAAAAAAAAAAAAAAAAAAAAAAAAAAAAAAAAAAAAAAAAATCACTCCCTAGGGACAACAAGGATTTCAAACTYACTAGAAAGAATTCTAGGKAAGAAATACCAAAACAAACAGGAAGGTATCTTCTTGCTTAAGCGTAGACAAGGACTGCATWTTGTTTGCTTCACTTGTCACTGTTTACAAATGTCTTARTCAAATCTGACCTAAATTGGAAATAAATAGTAAAGACACAACATTAAGGTATGTCCACTATTCCACATGGATTTAAATAAAACCAACTATTTTGGATTGCAGTATTTTCACAGGGGCAACAGAACAGGATAAAGCAAGGTATCCAAACTGCCACAGCACAGTACCTTCAAGATGCGTCCCTGTACAGCAACCCATGTGCACAAAGTACTTCCAAGTCTACAAAGCATTAGTTTTAGGCCTGTGCTACCTGCTCTAAGGTAGGGCTCATTTCAGCAGGCACAAACTGATGCCCTACCAGCCCAGGCACCSATGAAAGGGCTGATATACTCCATCTCCGAGCAAAGCCTTCAGTTTTCAGTACTGGATGCCTGCGAGCTCGACAAAGACACGGAGGACGCACCAAATCTCTTTCGTGCTTCCATCCACCTCTCTCTGCCTCTGCAGGAGGCCAGGGAAGTCAGTGCTGGGGCTCTGACAGAACATGTGTTACAGACAGCATGTACAACTATAACCAGCCATAAAGATGCAAGTGAGTAAACATCCCACTAAATACCGTATTCTTCATCCAAGTTTAACTCTACAATTGGCTCAAAACAGAAACAGCTGCACCTGAAACTGTTGTAGATAACTAGACTACAATGAAAAGCTTTCTCAGTCTTCAGCAGATTTTTGACTTTCAGACCTTTCTTTCATATTTTCCCTGAAGGATACACTTTAATGCCAGTGAGTGAGAAACTTCACTCAATGCTTCTTACATGGACCTGAGATCCCAGATGGTATCCTACTGTACCTCAAGTAATATTTTTGTTTGCGCTGAAATCAGCAATAATTAGAAATTAATGGTTTAAGAGGCATTTTGCCAAGAAAACTATCAATCTGTTTTCTAATCTTGAAAGTTCAAATGCTTCCCAAGAGAACCTATGTGTTTCAGTTAATATTTCAGTCATTAACTCATTTCATTTATTTGTGGCAAGCAGTATACTAATAAAGTCAGCAATGAATTCAGGAATTACCTGGTAGGTTTCTTTTTCGTTCACCTAATCTCTGAACAATTTCCTTTATATTATTAAGTTGCTACACAGACACATGCAATTCAAGAACTGYCTTCTAAAATCTGTTCTTTGTGAATATTTTCTACAGTTGGTTTATCATCTCACTTGCCTTTTGTAGATTTTATTCAGTGCATCAAAATCATCACTTAAGTGATCTAACAGCAGCAGTTCCCTCCACATGGCTACTTTATGTTCACATTCATCTTGACAACTAAGGAAAAGTCACAGAAAATCTCAGAATACTAGGTAAGTAAATCTTAAGCAGAGTTAATCAAATTCATTTCTATGTACGCATGCGTGTGTGTGTGCGTGTGTGTATATAAATTATATATATATATAAAAAAGCAAAAATACATGAGAAAAATCGTAAGCCTGTATTGAGAGGAAACAATATCATCCTTGAATTTAAATGCGAGTTGATCAGCTTAGCCTGCTGATCACTAACTGATCAATATTAACTGCAATAGTATAAAGAACCACTAAATGATTTCAAACCATTCCTGTATATAGGCAAGGCTTTTGCAGTACAACAGCTTAATGTTCCAGAAGTAACCAATGCTAATCCTATTTAAACATTCACAAAAGYGAGGCCACGGCTCTACCAGAGCTCACTATGCTGAGGCCCACTCACAGCTCCTCTGATGATAACAGCGTGTTTCTGTCCTATGTCAGCCACAGTGGCATAGCAACTGCACCTTTCTTCACTGATGTGGCACCAAGGAAATGAAGCGAGAATACAAGACCCAGTGCCCAGCTTACTATTCTGCCCTGGCAAATCTGGTAACTAGATTGTGTAAGCACGAAGCAACGAACTTCCAGGGAAAGAGAACRCTGGGCCCATTTATAAGCAGAATGCACCAAATACTGAGTTGACACTCACCGAAGACAAGTCTTAAAATGCTTTGAAATTGTRTTCTTTCTCTTTGACTTCTGCAACTAATCAGTTATCTCTAAGTTCCACAYTGACCACTGTTTAGGTATTTTTTGTATGAATCAATCTAGTGCATGGCAGTTACATTCATGAAAGCATTTGAAAAAAATCAATACATATGTTTCAACAGCCAAAAATTACATTATTCTCACAGAACAGTAATTACTAAGCTTTCTTGCAAAGAAAATAACTAGGTTTAAGAACTATGTAAATACCAAATGCATAACTATTATTGAGGAAGACTGACACAAGAAACATTTATTTGAAAGCCAAGTCAGGTATCAGATAAGGGRTTGTACAAAATAAATGAAGGCAAAAGGCAAAAGTCATTCTGACTTGGTCAGTTTTTGCCATTGTATTTGCTGCTTTATGCTTTAATCTTTGTGTAGGCCTTGAGACTTGAAGAAACCTAGTATGTTCCCATCCAAAAAAGGCTATAGAACAGCTAAAAAATCCTTGTAAATAGCATTACATTTTACYGTATCAGTATGCAATATTCCATGCCAAATTTGCTGTCTATGAACAATAAAGGAAGTTAGTTTTCCATGCAATAAGGCAATTGATTATGCTGACTATAAACTGAACGAGTCGGGGGGGGGGGGGAGAAAAAAGAAATCAATGAAAAAGCATGGTTATTTGATTAGGTTTTACTGTTATTTGAAGTTTTTATCGTTGATAAAAACAAGCATGCACATCCTGAAGTTAGGAGTACAAAAGGCTTCCAAGAACCTCTGTTTCTCATAGTGACTGGTAACAATGAAAYTAATAGCAATACCTGCCTTGCTGTATAGGCAATATAAATATAAAATACCCACAAATGTTAACATTGCGAGTAATGAAAATACTTTCAGTATCTCTTTACTAGCAAAGAACATCATAAATTAACAAACATCTTCACGTAACTGGATGGCAACTTCCATCTTTACTAGATTTTCAATATTACTTAAAGATGACAGTTGTAACCCAATGTATTATACATGGGGYAGGGACAAATAAAACCCAGTTGTCTTTTACATTCATTTACTGCTTCAGTAATGTAAGAGAGGACACACAAGAAAATACTGATGCAAGGTCTCCTCCCAAGAATAAAAATAAAAATACCATGGGAAAGCTCATTCACAGTTTTATCTTTYATTGAAGTCACTCCTAAAGGCTCCAAACACCATCTGTTAAGGTACTGCAGAAGTAGAGCTGGATAGTGATGCAGTTGGTAAATTGAAGAGGGAATATTAACATCTATGTGGCCTTTCCCAATGAAAAAAATTTCTYCAACCTAAAAATAATTCACTTCCTTTTAGTGTTATCTACTCCAGCTTTCAGACACAGAAAAGATTTTCACATTGTAATATCTACAGACTAAATAGCATCCTCTGTCTTCTCTGTTGCTATCATTCTTCTAAAACTAAGAAGATGAAGAAACCTGACCAGAGGAATGTAAAGATAACTRTGCTTTAACCATATCACCTCTTCTCTTCCATTGTCTTTCAAATGGAGAATATGGCTTAGCTTTTCTCCTGAGCTCTGCCTTCCAAACAGTAATCAGGATCTCTACTAAAACACAGTTCTGCAACCAAAGACACTTTTGAGTTTGGTCACTTATGGAAGATCAAAAGCTTCACTTCACAAGACAACCCAACATCTCACCCTTATTCCCTATGATTTTGTATCTGTTGCTGAAGTAGCTATCCCCCCCCCCCCCATTAGAATCTGGGCAACTGTGTTAAATTGACCGCCTATAGATGTATTTTACTACTGGCCTTCAAGTCAGCAGAAATATTTAGAAAAAGTGAACACAGCATCTGGAACAACTGTCAAGAAAAAAGTTTCTGGTAATAAACAATACTGCAATGTTTTGAATTAGAYAATCAAGTCTGCCTTAGATGAATCAATGTGACTTCTAGGCTGCCCCGTCTCTAACCTAAACTCTTAAGTTCTCTTGGTTCTAAATTCTCTTGCTTCGGTTCTTTTCATATTGTCTCAGATTTGCTTAGAGCTTGCTTTCTGTTCTCATAAAAGAAAAGAAAAAAAACACACACACACACTGAAGTTAAGGCTAGAACCCAGAACATTTCCAGTGAAACAGGTCAAAGTTTTCATCTGGAAGATATTCAGGAATGCATTGGGATCTTGTTTTGGCTASAGACCAAAATTTAAACTCTGACCTTTTAAAATTGAAAATGGGCAACTTTAGTACAATTCTGTTCTGCAGTACMATCAAAACACTCAGGTTTTGTTCTAATGTGGAAAAAAGTCACAACTTGAAATCTCAAACACATGGAAATAGAATTATCCTCTCTGGTCATTTTAATAAGGATTCTCATTTATAAAATTATGGACTTTCACAACAGATCTAGTTCTGCAGAATACTCAAGATAGTCAAACACCTGCAATATACACTGACATCTGAACTACTTTATCAGTATTTTTGAAAAATGAAGAAAAAATTACTTTGCTGTTTATTTTTCACTACAGATTTAATAATTCAGTTACTCTCAATTGCTTTTAATTCTCAAAGCTTAGATCACAGTTTAAAATCAAACAGCAAGAATTCTCTATAGCACTGGAACAGTATGCATGCACAAGAGAATGACAAACTGCTTAAAAATTGCCATCTTAATTTAATAAATTCTCCAGATTTAGAGAGATAAGGTCTGTGAAATAATCTCCTCCTTTTACATTCCTTAATGTAACACTGCCAGATGGTGGAAGCCTCCTTCCCTGCTTACACTGGTTACGCTGGAGTGCTTCTGTACCTGAAGTACCTAATCACATACCCATGAGAGATTTGAAAATCCTATCAGAAGGACTCACATTCGAAACTAGCTCRGTTTGAAAGTTTGGAGATCAAAACAGGCAGTGAGTACAAATAGTCTCTTTGCCTCATTATAGCAGTTTTATTATGTTGTGTGATGAAAAATGAGGTAACCTGAAACACACTGCAGATATTTTACAACACATCATACCCAGCAAATGGTTTACATAGCTGAATTTAGAGAAGAAAAGAATGGATTCACCAGCCAAACTGCAACCTTTTTGAATTCATAGCTGCTGCTCCTGGAATTTCTTTTCAAGTACACCTGCTACCATACACATGTCAAACAAGGTCATCGCATCCAGCCTCTCTGGTCAGACAATATCATGCCACAGTCATTCAGTCCAGATTGCTCTGCTGTCTACTCTAAATGCTTACACTCCACAGCCATAAAAAACTTGCTCAAACCTTGAAACAGTTGAAGTCTGCAATCAAAGGGCCCAAAAAACACAACTGGCACAGGAAGGAGGAGGGAAAAAAGAAATCACTAGCTCTCCCAATGTCCTGGCTCTCTTGGAGTGCAAAAAGCTTGTTTCTTAGGGTTTCCAAGTGATTTGAAGCAGCTAACCATRATGTGCATTGCAGCAAAAGCTGTAACTCCCCACGGTCTCCACCAGATTTGGCAAATAGAACATGGGATGAAAAGGGATTTTTCATTCCTGTTSTACCAGATCTGGTATAACAAATTAAGACACCAGTACACACCAGTCAGGCCCATGGGGGTATCAACACACCAAGCAGCCACCTGTCTCTACTAACAGACAAGTTCAAAGCTTCAAAAGAAATTTAAAATTATCTATTCGCACCAGCCACAAAAAGCATCAAGATGAAAACTTTGATTTTGTTTTGGAAATTGTAAAGAGCACCTTAACTTACAGAGCACTGGAGCTTAGTTGCCTCAGGGTTTTTTTCCCCAAATGCACGCTCACCTTGACAAAACAGCAAGGTGATCAAGAGAAGGAACATGTTCAAGGACATCCAAATGTACCAAGGACTAGGACTCTAATGCTGGTATTCTCCAAGTAACTAAGCTTAGAGTGAAARTCTGAGGTCAAGGGTACAATCACTATGCTCGCAGCCAAGGGACTCTTTCTGGGATTARATACAGGTTTTAGGACCCATTTCAAGGCTTTTATTCCATTATTRCCCTTCTAAAAGGTACACATGCAGACACAGAGTTGAAGTGAAGATCTTGCTGCTTTTCTCCTCTTACTTCACCTCCATTCCTCACCCTCTTGGATTGTCACTGTTGAAAAGACCCTAATTTTGCAGCCTCTGTAGACATGTGTATTTTATTAAATCTTTATATATCACAGAATCAGTAAGGTTGGAAGGGRCCTCTGGAGATCATCTAGTCCAACCTCCCCGCTCAGCAGGGTCACCTAGAGCATGTTAGACAGGGTTGCATCCAGGCAGGCCTTGAAGATCTCCAGAGAAGGAGACTCCGCAACCTCTCTGGGCAACCTGTGCCAGTGCTCTGTCACTCTCACAGGGAAGAAATTCCTCCTCACGTTCAGGCAGAACTTCCTGTGCTTCAATTTTTGCCCATTGCCTCATGTCCTGTCGCATGGGACAACTGAAAAGTGTTTGTCCCCGTTCCCTTAACACCCTCCCTTCAGGTACTTATACTCTCAAACCTTTATTCTTTTTGCATTTACTGATTTGCATCCCCCTCCAATATTGTCTCCTCAAAAATATGTTAATGACGYGGAGTACTTTAAACACACCTATAACTAGTTGACAAAGCTAGTCATGAACAAAGCACACTACATTGCTTTAAAGCTTTCTTTTTAAAACTCTGTGGAGTTACAGATTATAGTGTAGACTTTTCATATTTTAYTTTGCAAAAAAATTAAATAAAATTCCTATCAAAAGTCATCTTGTTCCACTGCAAATCCTTTACACAAAAGTTAAAAATAAAGACTCTTGCAAGAAAAATAGTCTTACGTGGGGGTTAAGCCTCCCCCGCTCTTTTGTATTTGTGAGGTTTAATAATTCTGTGTAGGTTTAACTCTCCTCCCACCCTCTCTCTTCTTTGTCAGCCAGCAAACAGCACTGGGGTCCTCGTCTGAGGAATGACTCACCCGCAAGTGCTGAGTCACAATCGCACCAAATGCACTCTTGCATCTTGATGGAGCTTCAAATTCAATAGCTTTGCTTAGTCATTCGAGTTTTCTGTAATTCCTATGATTCACTCCATTCCAAAACCTTGATTTCTGATTTCTTATTTTTACTCTCAGTAAAGATTCAGTTGTGTAATGCTTACACAACTCAAAGCTGAATTTTTGCAAACAATCGCTAATTTTAAATTAGATCACAAGCTTGAGTAACCAGATTGTGTCACTTACGAAGAATGATAGGCATCTACAGTGCCTATTGGTTTCACCTGCACTACTGATCTTCCACTCCGACACCTGAAAAGAATGCCAACCAACACTTGCAAACACACACATTAGGACTTCATCCAGTCCTGACTCATGTCAGCAACAGCCTGTCACTGACTTTAAAGCCCAGCCTTTCTCTAGAAAGTCTCCTCAATCTGACAAGGTCAGACAAAGAACCAAGTGTTCAGCATTTCATGCAGAGGATAGGGTATTTGACCAGAATTAAACAAATGAGTGGTGGACTAACAGCTTTTAGCTTCCTGACTCATTTTGGTTTGTTACCTTTTGTCCTGCCTAGAAGTAGATAAAGGAAAATTAATTTACCCAGCTATTTAATCAAATTATTTATATACGGAAGAACCAAAGTTTGGCCAGAACACAACTAAGGTAATTACTAGATGTGTTTCTTGCCACAGAAATTTACAGCAACGTTTTGTCTCATTACTCACAACATTTCCTCCATAATCCTGAGAACTTCTCTAAAAGGTTGCAGGCAGGCTGGTGTAGGGGTACGAAGGAGACTTGTATCATTGACAAAGGGAGAGGGAGACAGTAAATAAATTTCTGATGACTCCCACCATGCAATAYCTAGAGAAGGTAAGTAACACCATACTGTTATTTATTCTTCTGTCCTGAGGCACAGTTTTTGTGTTTGTTCACTGTCCATTTCTGCAGCAGCTGCACTTAGGAGTTTTATATGTTGGTTTAGTGGTTAATAAGTCTGCTGTACTGAAGGCACTCAGTCAGTTAAGTGCATCTGGAAAATCTTTCCTTATGAAAATATACTGTGAGGGAAACCAGATTCAACATTATGGATTTTTAGACATAAAACAGAATGCAAGCACTCAGATATAATCCACAGAAACCCTAGAATAAAAGTGGGATACCTTTACCTTTGCTGAGGGATAATTATGGCTTTGAAACTTCTTTGGTCAGCTACACTGACCTTAACAATATTCAATAACAGCATGAAAAAAGAGCAATAAATATTKGGCCTTCGGCTACATGAAAACCAGGCTGCAGGCCCCATCAACTCCGGAGCATGCAGGTTCTCAAGTCATTCCCCAGACAGTTACACAGGGGTGCAACTTTTTTGGGTTTTTTTGTTTTTGTTTTTTTAATCCTATTCAACCTGAACTAGAAGGCATTTTCTGTAACGCTTTACTCTGCTCCTTTATCCATCTGTAGTGTAAGTTAAGTYAAGTCACATTCTGATCCTAGTGGCTAGCCTAGAGAACGCTGCCAGGACTCTCTCTCCAACAGGCAACTGAGATTCAGCAAAGCTATTCTGACAGTATTGCTCTAGACATCCAAGGCATAGTCCTAAATATAAATACCACAATAAGACTAGTAATTTCAGCTCTCTTAGCTGCCTTCACCTAAGTTCAACTATGGTATGTTTATACCAGCACGTGCTTGAAATAAAATGGCTTCAACAGGAAAAATGAGACCCACTCCAAAGCAACTAATATCTTGGTATCTGAGTACTGATCTGGTTCAGATGACCAGTGTGATTCAAGCAGAGGAGAAACCTGAATGTAGGCCTCACGTAACTGTGAAGAATACTGCAGTCTGCACGGTTTAGCCATACTAGCATTTGTACCTCCTTTCTAAAAATAAACTCCAGTTTATCTAAGAAACAAAAAATTCAGGAAAACAAATGACTATCACAAAGCTTTAGACAGATAAGTATCTATTTTTTACGGGATGATGAGGTTTCCAGTGAGAACAACTTTTCACCAACTCTTGCCTTTTTATAAAGTACTACCTCTCTTGCATATAGACTCAAAATACCAACCCACCTGAACCTCAAAAAGGACACACTTGTAATTATCAGTGCCAGAAACTGAAGCAGTGAATATCTTCCTTCTTTCCAAATCTTTGATGTGTGAAATGTTTGCAAGCCCATGCAAAAGCTGCTATTGAAATCAAAATTGACCAGCAAGACCTTGGCTGTCAACAAANACCTTGACATATAGTAAAGGTCAATACAGTTACCGAAGAAAAAGGTGTGTCATTTCGATCTCCTAGAAAGAGTCCAAACTGGCTCTTTAGGCTCTTTATTCCGCAGTGCCTGAACTAAAGGCAACATTTTAACATACACAAAAGACTGCAGCTGTTCCTGCATAGGGGATGTGCAGTTTGCTGCTACCAAAGAATTCATTACAACATCCTTTCTACAAGGGAGTGTGGAAAGCCAACTGCATCCTACCACTAACCATGGCCACCTGCAAACTATCGATGACATACTTTATTTCCATTCCTGTATGAAATGGAACAATGTTCGCTTAAACACAATTTGTCTGAAGATGAGTCTTAACAACTGTGGAATTTTGTCCAATATAGACAAGGAAGTGCAATGCTGCTGCTATGTTCTGTATTTCTTAAATGTGTTTTATTACTAACAATAAATATCTACTAGTCTAAATATACTCACTAGCCAGCTCTCAAAAAACTATTATGCTACTCCCAGGCCTGACAAAAAGAGCACTGATTAATCCATGCAGTAGCCAAATGTATCATGATACTCTTAGCTGTGTATCCAAGCGAAGATAGAAGTGTGTAGAAGTGTGTAAAAGTGTAGTTTCTATATGCAAACACAAGTCTTCTCATTCTGAACACAAATCTCTCCAGTCCTGAAGTATTCCATCAGTAGTCTTGGACAGCACCTCTCTGCACACAATTTAAGCCGCTTTCTACAGGATGCCAAACAAATACATTTGCAGGAACAGAGTATTACTAAAATAAATATCAAGACACGAACAAAACCTGACCTGAACCAATARCCAGGCATAGCCAGTCTCTCTTCTCTGATAGAGGAGATCATGAGTGCTGCTATCATACCTCATTAGAGGCTACTTAAACAACTAGCTTTTTCACATCTTTGTTCTCACAGATTTTTCTGTGGAATGTTTATTCACAGCAGAAGTGGACAGCATTGTTTGTGACTGGTCAAGTAGTGCTTTTTGTTCATTGGATATACAATACTTGCAACAAATATTGAGCAGGAAAGTGTGTCAAAACTCTAGAAAATAAAACTTGGAAAGAGTAAGGTTCATCAGTCCATTAGTAGGAAAAATCACRCCCTTTTAAGACACTTTCAGGCCTTGGCTCAGAGCAGCTCTCTTTAGGAAAACACTTAAGTGCATATTTACTGACCCAGCAAGACTTAAGAACAGGTCTCATAGTTTTAATGAATCAAGGTATCATTATGATGATGTTGTCAAGCCCTAGACAGATGTATCCGCCTCAAAAGAAAGKCCATCTGTGTGTTCAAAGTTAAGGTATAAAATCTCAAGTGAACCCCCTTAAAAACAGCTTGAATTGCAAGAATGCTGAGTACTCAGCATTACTTCTGATGGCTTTTTGTACCAAGCACAGATATGGACAAAACTAACATTTCCTTGTCTGTCAGTATATCATCTCCCTTCAGTTCCCTGTCAAAAATGAGGCTTTGCAACATACTGTGTACATTTGCAGTTTGGCCTACTTTGGATTACATGAAGAGCAAAAGCCACACTTGGGCAACAACATGGTAAAAGCACTTGAACAAGATGTTTTTATTTTCTTATTCTTGAAGTTGTGTCTTGACCATTTCACTTCACCTGTCTACTATAACATACAGAGGAATAATGCATGAGGCAGGTAATTCATGTTTCTCTCCCTCCCTGCCTTACCTCCCCCTGCAAAAAACAAATCATTTCAGAAAAGTTAGTATACTTGTGATTAGGCAARTATTTTATCAATTCCAGGTCTGTATTTTCTTTCTTGCCTTTTTCAAATAATAGGAATGAATATCAGTTATTTCTGATTATAAACTGTTACAAAGCTTGCACAATCATAGATGCAAAGTACATATACACCTTAAAGATTCAGTTAATATGCTGAAAGCATAAAGTAGTCAAGACCAGTGATTTATTCATGTTTCTATTTTGCAAGTATAATTATTATATCACCTATATATTCAGCTTCATAACATTTACTTGTGCACATACATCTTGTATAACATWAGCACCTTTGAGATCAGTGTTTGAATCAACTATTACCACATCTTCCATCAAGGACTGTTATGCTTTATTTTCCAATAACGTTAAAACATTTTCTGTTTTAAAACATTGTTTTAAAAACATTAAAATATTAAAGCATGTTCTGTGCTCATTCCCTTTCATGCTCCAGACAACTCATTAAAACTTAGTATGTTCCCCTCCCTCCATGATAAACCTGACATTCATATTTTTATTCTTCTTACACCTCCTTCCACCAATAAAAATCAAAGCACTATATACAGAAAAACTTACTCAAATATACTCTAGGAATCACTTAGCTCAAATTTAAAACAGTGCCAAAGTACAACAGTGCTAGAAGTTCAGAATTCCCAAAAGCCAGCATATAAAAAGGATGTTTCCAATTGAAACAGTTCTAGACAGAAGGCAAACGACACTTTCATCACCACAAAAYAATTCTTTTCCAAAACCAGCTTCCAGACCCACAAGTGATATCTAACTGACTCTAAGATTAAGGCTATAAACATTGCCTTTAAATAAAATGATCTGCTCGGAAGGAAAGAGATCAATTTCTCTAGGACCTAAAAGCAGCAGTTTAGTATTTCTCATAAAAAAAGGTCATATTCAGATACAAGCTTTTCCCTATGATTACAGTACTTTATTTTTTTCCCTATGATTACAGTACTTTATTTTTTTCCCCCTCTCTAAATGACCTCTTATTTGCAAGCCTTTTACATTTCAACTTTTCAGAGGCAGAAGACTTTTTTATATATTTCCAGCCAAACCCAGAAGCATGAAGTACAGGAAGGAATTTCAGGTAGTTTGTTTACACAAAACATCTACCTCAATTCTCTATATCCAAAAGAGCTAGGTATTTAGGCAAAAAGTTAAATAAATTCAATAAAAGTGTTAATAGTATATTTTAGGTTTTCCTAGCCTACTAGAAGCTTCAGGTAGTGTTTATGCCCCCGTATTACTGTTCACAGCATAAACAGTAAGCAGCTGCCCAAGCTACCACCTAAAGCTGTAGAAGATATAGTATACAGGAAAGCAGGACAAAATATGATGTAGAGTTTAAAAGCATTAATATGCCACAGAACACACTTGAATAACCTTATTTTCAAGACTACTACAATATACAGTCTTTGCCATCAGTTAACTTCAGCCAAGCAATATTACATGACCATGACAACAGGGCCAATCCAGCTATTCTCACAACTGCTTTGCAACTTGAAAGAAGTTGATTAATGACGACAATTCTGCTGACAAGATATGGCTAGCAGGAAAAACATGCCATAATGTTACTTTCCAGCTGGGCCCCACAGACAGCAGTGCTCTGTACTTTGTCACACATACAAGGTYCCACTGACTTTTCCGATCTAATTGCTCAACAAGAGTAAAAGAGGTGATGGAGGATTTCAGCCCTTCTGTTATCTAGTTTCTTACTGAAGCATCTTTTATGCTATTACCATTGCTTGTTTTCCCCTGAGATACAATTGTTGGTTTGATAACTGTGCTGTATTTACTAGCAAACAGTCCAATTCAGAAAGTTCCTACCTTAGGTATTCAGATGCAGGACAAAAATATAACATGTTCCTGTGCATACTGGTATAAACACATGCACTTCATATGAGAAATTCCCATATACTTGACACCTGTTTAGATACTTAGCTCTTACATTACTTTCACCTCCATCTTTCCTGCTGGATTGTTACCACATAGTCCCTTAGTTAGTTAGAGCATGTAGCAAAAGTCTTTCATCTTTTATTATAAAGGTAAGAGAGTAGGAGCAAAGAAGGCTGAGCAAAAGTAACTGCTGTCAAAATGAAATTTCATTTTTTTCTAAAGTGAAAACATATCAACCATATCAGTTAAAAAAAAAAATTGTCAGTACCTGATCAGGCCCATGACAGAATGTAAGTGCTGGAGCAGTTTCAGAGATGATCTAGTCTATCCTACTGTTCAGGCTTGGTCATTCATACCTGTGGGATAGACTAAATCATCTCTGAATGATCTCTCAGATTTCACACAACTCCAGAATTTAGTCATACAGTATAAACAAAATGAAAAGGGAAACAGGAGAACATCAGCAGAACCAGAGGCTTAATATTTTTATTCTGAGACAGGATTAACCCTTGAATTTCAATTTTTTTTGTCCAACCTTCAGAAAGAAGCAAGAGGCAACCATTTTTTATTTAAGACATTTTTCATTCCAAAACAGTCTCCATTTTCTTTTTAAGGGTTACTCCTTCTCTAACCAACTCCTTGGAAAGAGCAAAGTTGCCTTTCGGGGAGAGGGGGGGATTTAAAAAAAGAATCAAGAGATAGTGTATGTTCCCTAGAGAAACGTCTGGCATTCTGACCTCTTTAGATGTCAGGGTGAGGAGGCAGAGCATGGAACGGTAATAAGGAAGACAAAAAGACAAAGAGGCATAGCTATTTAAGTTAAAAACATCCTCATCCACACAGTTCTTTTGAAAAATAAGAGTCCATGTACAAAGATTTATTTCATAGAAATAAAAAATCTCAAAGAGAAAAATCAGTTTATTTTGGATCCATCGTAAACTCCTTGTTTTATTTTTCATTTACATAGTAACCTACTACAGAAGGTAATTATTTCGGAAAAATAATATAGACCTATAACCTACAAGTTTTCTCTCATAAAGGCAACAGGTAAGAGAGATGGAAAGAGAAACGAACAGGATTTTCCCCTTCTCCTACCCCCCCCCCCAAAAAAAAAAAATTTACTCCCATTTCCTCCTCCTCAAAAACCTTGCAGCCAACACTATTACACAGATTTAGATCAGCTCTGAACTCTGCCTGTACAACCATGAAAGGGTATAAACAGAGGTTTGGCTCATAGGAGCCTATGTTGTCCCAGAATTGGGTTCTTCTACCTGGTGTGCAAACAACCAACAGACATAGAGTCAATGTATTTATTTCGTTTCTGTGCAGAGATGGGTGCTGATGGTAGATCCACAAAGCTAGTACACCTCCTCCCTGTCTCACTCTTCATTTATACATATGTTTTTCAGGAAGTGCTTTACATGAGTCCTTTCATTGGTTCCTTTTTTTAAATAACATTTCATATCCCTTCTGCGTTTGCACTCTTACATTGTTGTTAGCTAACACAGAAAGCAAGGGAAAGTGCTAACATCACTATCAATGTCATTACCATCTCAGTATTCAATTAGGGGAGTGCAATTTAATATGTTAAGTCTTAGTGAACTATAGGTTATTCTAAGCTATTCTGCTGTCTTTGTCCTGTTGACTCAAATTCTCTAAAGAGTTGTGGCCTCCTTGGTCGTTATTGGGCTGGAACGGGTTGTTCTCTGCATTGGCAATTTACAACATCCTCTTTTCTTCATCCTTGGTTCTTGTTCAGTATCTACAGAGTTTCCACGGCATGGTTTCAGCAACTCCCCCCTTTAAGATTTGATACCACCTCTTATCTAACAAATCCTCATTTAAACAACTTCAGTTGTTCCCCTTGCTTTAATTCCTGTTGAAAGGACTTCTGACTTTTCATAGCCTTTTGTCCCATTCCATTTCCTGAAGGTGGCATATAATCAACTAACATCACTTGATGGGCACTAGATGTCAAAGACCATAGGAGTATGTTTCTATCACATCCAAGCAGGATAACAAAATGCAGCAATTATCACTATCATAACTAAATTTTGTAGCAGACTTTGAACCCACTCAGTTACTGAAATTCCTAGCTCATGCAGGATTTTATTTATACATCCACATTCCATACTACTTCAGAAGTCTCTACTGCTTTTTGCTACCTGCCTCATTCTATCCAGTTGTTTATCTAAATCTTCTGTTACATTAGGAATGTGTATACAGCAGCTATCATTCTTGAGATTCAGATCTCACATATCCCATGTCCATGCACCATGCAGCAAAAGTAAATCCAAAGCTAGTCTGTTTTGTAATGCCATTTCTGAGGTTGCCTGTAGTTGCAAGTTTAATTCTTGCATCCCCAACCTAGTGGCATCTGCTAGGGCTTCCATCTATAAAGACTACATAGAATTAATCTGTTTTCAAAAGAGACTGCCTGGGGTACAAAAAACAGACTCTAAAAAGCCAACCAATGATTATCTCTGTACTAGGATGTTCCTAGTGATCTGTGTCTTGCTTCATTCTTCCCCACAGGCTAGTTCTTAGAGGTGCTTTTCTCATAGAGGACAACGTTAAAGTACCTGAAGGGAGGGTGTCAAGGGGACAGGGACAAACTCCTTTCAGTTGTCCCGTGTGACAGGACATGAGGCAACAGGCAGAAATTGAAGCACAGGAAGTTCTGCCTGACCGCGAGGGGGAATTTCTTCCCCGTGAGAGTGACAGAGCACTGGACCATGTTGCCCASAGAGGTTGCGGAGTCTCCTTCTGTGGAGATCTTCAAGGCCCGCCTGGACGCAACCCTGTCTAACATGCTGTAGGTGACCCTGCTGAGAAGGGAGGTTGGACTAGATGATCTCCAGAGGTCCCTTCCAACCTTACTGATTCTATGATTCCAATGTTAGTAGTCCTAAGGTCCAGTATTGATTTCTACCTGCAGCTGGGATCTGTGTTGTCCATTTTCCTTCACTACCAATCCAAACAGTATGCCTCAAGGCCAACATCTTTGCTGAAGCATAGTCTATAGGCACCTAGGTACCACTCTGTCAAATGGGACCAAGTATCTTTTATAAAAGTAGTATAATTCCTGCATACACAACCCAGTCTCAAGGCTTGGGCCACCAGAAATAACTTTTGTATTTCTGGGTCTGAATTACAACTATAAATTTTAGTACAATTCCAGTTACCTTTTAAATGTTTTGATTTAGTTCAAGATTAAGACTGGGATATCTTAGATCTGCTTGTAAAGGATCTTCTGGGCTCCCTTTTATTCCTTCCCAAATGACACACTTACCTACCTGCATGTATTCCCAGTTGCCTACTTGCAGAGCTGTCCAAACTAAAGGTATCCGGCAACCCCATAGAGTGTTAATACACTAGTCTCCTGATGGTCTATATACAATTTCCTCTGCCCGTGGGATTTGGGGTTTAGTATGTTACAATTGTGTTATTCCTCTGTGTCCACTTTAAGGAGTATTTCCCTTCTCTGTCATTCCATGTTATAGTGTTTTTAGGCACATTTTCCTACATATGTACCCACAGTGATGTTAAGTTAGTTGTGAGTATTCCCTAAGGCACAGGTAGTCCGGCAGATTTTGGAGTAGGCCAGCAAGCAATAATCTGAGTCACATCATGGATTTTTCCAAAAGCCTGTATAAGCTGCAAGATCAGGTTGGCTGTAACAATCTGTATGCATAGCAAAATTAACAATGTCCCCATTTTCCATCTTATTAACTCCATAACAAAGATTAAGTGAATCAGTAATCTTATAAATCAACTCTATTACTATAAATAATGKTATCAAAAATGCAAAATAACACCAATATTCCTTGAGGGCAGTCTAATTCAGTGCAAGTCTAATTTCTCAAGTACAATTCATTAACTTTGGGACTTCTGTATTCTTGAGAGGCCCTGTGTGTGTGGCAGTCCACAAATCATTCAGAGGTGCCTTCTTTACCCAGGAATGGTGGGTTCAGAAACTTATTCCCTCCACCTTCACTACATTATGGGTTGTCAGAAGCACTAGATAAGGTCATTTCCACTTTTCTTTTAGTAGTTCTTCCTTCCACATCTAAGTATAAACCAGATCCCCAGGCTTGAAGTCACACACAAAAGTAGTCCAATGGGAGGCAGGCCAATTAAGGTACCTATGTAAAGACATTAATACCCAGAACAGAGACAATAAACACTCTCTCAATGTCCCTTCTCACGTGCATTTGATAACTGCGTCCCCCTATTTCATTAACTAGGTAAGGTTTCCCATAAAGTATTTTGAAAGGGCTTACTCCCTCTCAATCTTGGAGTTGTTCTCATCAAGGCCATTGGTAATATATCTATCCATTTAAGATGGGCACAACTTAGAAATGTGCCTTCTAAGAGTTTGGTTCATTCTTTCTACCTTACACACCCCATGTAGACCCCAGTCTAGTGATAATTCACAGTTCACTTGTAAAAATTCTGAAGTTCCCTGAACTATGTCTGAGATAAAGTGAGGTCCCTTGTCTGAGGTTATACCTTCAGGAATCCCAGATTGAGGGATTATTTCCTTCAGTGAAATCCTAACTACTACTTTTGCACAATTGGTGGAGCACAGGAAAGTTTCTGGCCAACCAGAAAGTGTCTACCAGAACAAGTAAATACTTAAAGCGCTTAAATCAACCACACTTACCTAAGTCAGAAATCTATCTGCCAGTGTTCCCCTGAKGTTAGTCTTCTTACTTCTCCTATAGGTGGTTTCTTCTGAATCTGATTTTTTTTGCACAACAAGGTAGGGCATCTCCTTACAATAAAGTCAGTATTTGACTGCATCTTTGCTCCTACAATGTCTTTTTAAACTGCTTATCAGGGCATCTGCTCCCATGCAAGTCTATTTAATCTCTTAAGGAGCATTTCCATCATCTTGGCAGTAGTTAAAACTTGCCCATTTGGGGTGACCCACCATCCTCCACCATTTTTCATACATTTTAGCATTTCTGCCAACTGATTTTCTTTGTCTGAATATTTGGGAGATCTCATTTGTATCCTTCTACTGGGTATTAAGGCCCCAATCACCTGTCCCGCCAATGCCACCCTTTTAGCTAGCGTATCTGCTCTCCTGTTTCCTTGTACCACTTCACTATTTCCCTTCTAGTGGGCCTTACAATGCATTAYGGCTACTTCTTTGGGTTCTATTATCACCTGTAATGATTTTAATATCTCTTGTCCATCACTTCCTTGAGAATTTAAAAGCCCTTGTTCTCTCCTTCCCAAATTGCTCCGTGAGCATGAACTACCCCAAAGACATACTTTGGGTCTGTATGTTTACTGTTTGGTCCTTTCCAATTTCAAGAGCTCAGTTAAGGGCAACGACGATCTCGGCCTTTCGTGCCAAGGTGGTCTGCGGTAATGGTTTAGCCTCTACCTCCATCCATTGAATCACTACTGAGATAAACATTAAGGTACATAGCTGTATACTGCTGCCTAAATCTATCTTGCCRTTCACTGTAGCACAAAAAGAAAATGGGACTGGTTTTTGAGAAGAAACAGATTAGTCTAAGTTTTGTATTTAGATGAAATCCTTCAGATGAACACAATTTTATCAGCACCATAAAAGAGGTATTCTCACAGTTGCTAAAGATTAATCCCTGCCCATTTTGTGTGACAAGAGTCTAGGCCAGCCYACTCCATCTGCTCCACACTCACTACAGAAGGACATGGATAGTGAAATACTGAAAGATTACAAACCCACATATCCTCCTTGTCCTTGAAAGGACGGCCTAAGAAGTTTATACATCTCAATCCCGTAAAGCTAACCAGAATAAGCTTCAATCCTGTGTTTATCACCACTGTCACACAGGTCAATATGCCTGTTGATTTTGCTGTCCGTTGTATCCTTAGGCTCAAGCACTAATTGTTACTCAAGGATCAAGACAGCATCTAAGCTCAGAAGAGTGAACAGCAAATGCAAACTAGTGCTTTCCCAAGACTGCCTGACCTACCCCCCCACCAGGAGCAGTCTTCCATCCAGAGGAAGCACTATGATTTGTGGGAATTTGTTCTGGGTCACCAGCAGCCTCTTCCCAGATTCCACCTCCAGGCTCTGACTCCCAAGGTGGGCAGGGGACACTCCCTAGCCATGATCCTGTCCTCATGAGAGCCCTAGCAGCCAGACGAAGCCACAGAATGACATCAATCTTTTCGCTCTTAACTGGGCATCAAGCCAACCTTTCCAGTAAGACAAACCAAGAACAGCTTTTCTAGAAACTGTTTTCCCAAAGACTCCCTCTCCTACAGATTTTCATGCAACAGTGGAAAAAACTTTGTGCTTAGGTGTCATTCAAGGGGTCCAGAGGTTTCACTTACAAATGAATACACTAGTATAAAAGCATAATGTCTTCTTGCATGCAGACACATTGAATTTACATTTCACATTGACAAACAGCCCAGACTAATAGCTCCTAAAAATGAAATAGAATTTCTCGTCTTTCTGTTTACCTTCTCTTTGAACCTACAAAGTAGCCAAGCTACTGCACGGTAATGTGTTTGTTTCACAAATATTTGTAACTATGCTCTAAAAAGCCTTAAAATTAGTTTTTGTCTTTGCAAAAGTATGCATAGCACCATAGAATCATAGAATCAGTAAGGTTGGAAGGGACCTCTGGAGATCACCTAGTCCAACCTCCCCACTCAGCAGGGTCACCTAGACCAGTACCAGCACTTCCTGTTTTTCCTCTTCTTCTTGGAACTGCTATTTTTTTAAAAAACTTAACTTCTGAGTTACATAAACCACTCTATAAGCCAGTGCCAATGTATTTTTCCCTTTTCTCAATGGTTTAGCCTCTATCAGATACAGAGGACTCTCTGAAAAGAATTCTATCTTGTAGCCTGAGCAATTAATCATCTTAACACTGAAAAAAGTCAAAGAATGCACTTCATAAAAGCAAATACTGAATTTTACTGTTTTCCTCATTATGAAAAAAGGAAAAAAGCTGAAAAAAGTAATGATGAACTCTGAAACACTATCTTCAGAGCTCTTCACAGCTGGAAAAAACACACTTGACAATAAGCACATTTTTTAAGTAGAAGAATAAATAGCCAATAGCAAGTCAGTTTGCACACCAATTTCTCAAAAAGCTATGTTATGCAAGGACAAGTTTTTTGACTTAATATACATTTGCAAGATACTGCCTGAATCAATACTGAATATTAAAAAGCATTTCTGAAAAAATAAGAGCAACCATGAAACCCACMCAGCAACAAGAAAAATCATATTACAGTTGCACTGTGCAAGCTAACTGGGATAAGCTGTTCTCTAAGAGGCTATTCAGAGAAGATCATCAAGTACTTAATAGCAGACATGGATCATTGAGTAGCCAAAGCATCCATGTTCTGCAGTGTGAAAACGTGAAAACTGCTTACCTGGGACAGATCTATTTGGCTGTATGGATTCATTGATAGGGACAGAATTACAGACATGACAGTACCACTAAGGAAATCAGATCATAAGGAAAYGAGACTAAGATATTACTGCAGTAACTGATGGACTGTTAAGGCCTAGCAAGTCTATTATTTTTCCCCCACTCCTGATTTCTCAGCATTCACTATCATTCCACTGCTAATTATCTAATTAAAAAAGCTGTGTGAGCTTAACAGCACATCTACTTCTTGTGGAGAGCTGAGAAGACTCAAGATTAGACGATATCATAGCTTGCTGCCTTTGGAACAATGACAATAGCAACATGAGCAAAAGAAATAACGTGTTTTATTAAGACACCAGTAAATTGTCCAACATAACCTTGGCTAGCAAACAGAACACTTGGAAATCACCCCCAGCCTCAGAACACCAAGAAATGACAGAACTGCAATGAAATGCAAATTTTACAACCCCAGCATCAGATGGAAGAAGCTAATACTTCACAAGGTAACACCTATTACTTTACGTGTTACATATTATGATCCATAATATCAGCACATAGATCCTTATCAGTTGAAAGTTGTTTATTTGGCAGCTTGCCAAAAGCTGTCAGAAAAGCCTTGAGATCACTTGATTTGCCTGGCGTGCTAGCAAAGATGTTCACAGGACAAGGCCAGGAATCCAGGAAGCGAGATCAGTGTTGGCAGCAGAACTTGGTCCACTGCTTGGCTTTAAATTCAGTATTTGTTAACTCAAGAACTGGATATGACAACGTTATGCAGAGACAGCAGGAAAAGCTTTGTTTTTAATATCTTTGCCCTACCTGTAAGTGGGTTTAAAAGCTGGATGGCTCTGTCCTAAAGTAGCTCAGCTTCCTAAAAAAGCAGAGCAGTGGCATTACAGTATTTTATTCCTAGTCACTTTGCTCCAAAAATTATCAATAGCAGCTTTTTCCTCAAGCTTGGCTTAATTCACCATATCCTACTGAGTGGGTTAGGTTTTAGACGCTTAGTTAGCATCATCTTAACAAATAGGTCTCTTTTTCAGAGGTAGAGCAGTCATTTAGTATATCTGGAGAGCAGAGACTGCAATAAAGGTCTCTCACCTGGTTCAAAAAATTTGATCCAACTTTAACTGCTTTTGAAAATACTGTCCTTAGCACCCACTAAAATAACCAACCCATCAGAATAGTTACATATGTTCTTCTATTTARCCAAACCTACAAAAGTGCATTCATTTTACCATCCTATTGTTCTCTTCTATTCCTAATTCTTCTCTTGCCTTGTCTGAAGCATTCCCGAAACACACAGTTAGCACTACGCCACAGTGTTATACTATGTCCACAGTTTTATATATATAAAAAACCACTATAGTGGGACAGCTCTTGATCCTGTCTTTACACTTTTCAAAATGTGCTTGAGAACTAAAATAAATAAAGGAGGGGGGTTACTTTGATTGCTCCATAGTCAATAGCATGCCCAATACTTTAGGGGCTAAAAGACTGATGGGGTAATCACAAAATGCTCTTAAATGCTGTGATATTGTTCACTGTGTAATCGCAAAGAGTCACTAATTTGAGTATGTATCCATTTGAATAAACAGTCAATTCACATCCAAGATCTATGCTTTCAGCTTTATACAGACTCAAAGGTCTCCACATAACATTTTTATTCCTGTCAACTCTGCACTCTACAGAAAATCCTTACAACAACTTTGATTTAATTATAGCCATCACTAGTATTATTAACAAGCTCAGATTCTGGAAGACTGGAGATGTCTTAGACCTTCACAGTACCACCTCGTATTTTTGAAATATATTGCAGAAACTGATCTTCTGTAAAAGGTTTCCAGGCACAGCCTCTAGAAGCCACTTTAGAAATCTGTAACTTATCAGGGAAACCCGTGCTAAGAGCGTTTTCTATAGTGATTTTTCACAGTATCTCTAAGGAATATATCAGTCCTCAGAAAACATTCAAAATGACTCTAGTCTGTTACACCTTACATTTGGAAATCTCCAGTTTACAGAACAATCAAGTTGCAGCATGCTACTCTCACAAGCAGGTGCCCTTGGAAAGCTTCAAAAGTTGTTCTCTCCAAGCATAAAAGAATCACTTCATCATAGCATGCAAAATCATCGTATGAGGTAGAGAGGTCTTAAAATAACAGCATCTTCAACAGTTACACAGAATAACTGCAAATTTACTTCCAAACTCAACCTTGAGTACTACAGGAGTTACATATTCCTCTATATTCTATAATAAAGATTACCATGTTACAAAATTAACTACAACACAGCAAAATACCAGTTCAAAACAGTTCATTTGTCTCACATGCCAAAGACCTAGTCTCAAAAGTCCCAGAACTCAAAATTTGTTTCTTGATTCTAAAATCTCCACAGTATATTTTTACTAACTGCACCATCTACTGGTCAAATCTTACAATTGCTTTTAATGGACTCCTTACACATAGAAATTTTGATACCTTAGTGGTTCTCAATCATCTAACAATCCTTGAAGGATTAATCGACAAGGTTCATAAACAGTAAGAAAAGCAAATCTACTTTAATTTAGCTATTAGGGTGCCTCCACCTCAATTGAAAAAGGATACTCAAATCAAAGAAAGCCAAACCTAACTGTCTTATTTCAGTGACTGAACGTGTTATTAGTGCCTGGCCTTCATGGAAAAAAAAAAAAAAAAAAAAATCTGAAAGACACCTAAATCTTTCCACACCTTGGAATATTATCCTGGGCAGACAAAGGGAATAAGCGGAAAAAGAAAACAAAATAGGATGACAATAACTTAGGCTTTTAACAGAGTTAAGAACCATATGAGAAAACATATCTAGATGGTTGGCATGGTAACTGGGATCGCCAATATTATCGCTCTTATTTGTACTTCTTCATGCATTTAAAGCTCAATTCATACTCATGACAAACGTGTGAAAAAAAAAAGGAGGTAAGAGTTATCTGCATACCACCTAGCCTACAACAGTCAACATATGCATTTATTGCATCAGTAGTATCAGTGACTAATTACTGGACTATGATAGCAGTTAACAGATCACTGATAGGCTTCCCCAAGCAACACAATCTCTCAGTATTTTGCAGCTTTTAGAAAACTTTAGAAAAATGGAGAACAAGACTGTTTCAAACTGTACAGGAACACCAAAAATTAAAAAAATTCATCTTTAGAAACTGTCACTGAACATAATAGACTTCTCTTTATTCTTTTAGGTCATTTACACCCACTTCCATACTCTTGCCTTTATTTTACTAGGCTCAGAATCTCCCCCGTTCCTGCCTGCAGCATCCATGCTATTCCTCATTAGATAAAACATTGAGACAGTTTCTCTCCTGCTTCTCTGACATATCACAAGATGTCATCACTTCTGCTTGGAAGGGACATTTGTTTGCATATACACAGCTTCAGAAACATAACATGAAGTCACACAAAATAAACTCAGCAGACTTTAAAATTCATTATTAAAAAGTAACCGTGCATCCGTTTTGCACATAAATAAGTTTTCTAATGTCAAGTGCAAAGGACACAGTTCTCTCCATTTGAGTTATGAGGAGTACTAATTTTTTTGGTATTAGAAGCATAATGTTATTACCCCAGCAGAACACATGTGGTAATATTCAACACCTTTGGTAGTCCTCCCTAACTATTAGTAGCACCTTTGGACTGTATAATTTAACACAATGGCTTTACCAATTAGATATAGGCAAGCAGCTTCAGGTAAAYTGATACATGCCATGTTTGTGTAAGTCTACATCAGAGCTAGACCCAGGGCCTTCACTGCTCCCTTCCTTTCTTCATGTTAAGGGGCCAAAATATAACTATCCATATGCAGATGTATGGAGAAGCCAGCCCAGGTTATCTGTAAAAACCCAAATTCAGGAATTCTTGCACCTTCTCCTGAAGTTCTAGTCTTATAAACAAGACTAGGTAAATTACAAGGCCTATTCAAAAAGGCAACATCCACATTCCCAAGAAATATAATACCAATGGACTCCTTTTATCTGAGGTAAAGAGGACCAAGTATTCCTCCTACATACATCAATAGCTACTAAATTACTATGAGATCTACTCCAGCCCACACAGGAATCTATTTGTATCCTCTCTATCTTTKGCAGTACATCAGTTATCCTGACAATCTTCCCAAATAACCATAAAAATACAGCTTGATTCAAAGACAAAATAATGCTTCTATTAGCTTAAAATAGCACTAGATAAGCAAACCTGGCAGCAACATGAAACTACTTTGCTATCCTAATCTGTTCTACAGGAGACACCTCCTTTAGTTTGTAGGAGAAACAAAGTGCTCAACAACTGCAACAGCCTGTGACAACTATTTGCTCCAAATTGCTTTTGTCCAAATATAGCAGCCTATAAACCCTCATTGTCCATTTATTAGACGATGGACAAGTGGTAAGCTGCACAATTTTTAGAAGGCTGATAATTACAGACAGAACCATAGACACAGCCTACCATCACTCCACAAGAAAAACCCCCGACTGGAAATGAGACAGGAATTAATATCAGAAATTACTGCCTTATGAATTCAAAAAGCTCCAGGGGAGAGAAAAAGAAGGGACCACATATCTCAATTTTTACTTCTTTCTATTAGAAGTTATTTCTGACAGTGCTATAAGACTTTGCTTTGAAAGATTTGGTGGCTGAATAAATCAATCGTTTGTACTGTGTGTCCTTGTCCCCCTCACTCCCAATCTGTACAGCTCATTAATTTCTCCCCCTACAAACTTTAAAGTTGCCTTAAGGATTAAACCTTGACCAAAGTGACCAAGTACACCTCCATGAGGTGGCACAAAATCCCTCAACAGTGGAGTTCAGAACTCAGCTCTGTAGCTCCTGCTTGCTGCCATTCTTCCCTAGTTTTCCAAAGTTACTCCTATTCAGACCAAAGCGATGGTTCTATTCTGGTCACACTCTCACAATTTCTAGTACCTTGAAAAAGTTTGTTAYACTAAGTGCATAACAAACCTTCAGAATAGAATGACATTGAGCTCCCTCTCCGATCACTTGCAGATTTGGGAACCATGTTCTCAAAGGTAAGCTTCTTTCCATTTTCAGCTCTACTCATTAAATGATCTTTCTTTTCTCTGGAGTCTTTAACTTCCTGTGTCTCCACCTTTTACATTCATATCCCCACAACCTTTCTCCTCCTTAAAAATATACACATAGGGCACATTAAATCTGTCAGCAGGGATAGGGAGTGAAAAATTGGTTGAACACTTGATTCTTCACAATCCAGAAAATGAAGATTCCAAAAAGCAGAAACTTTCCATCTCTGACACACACATTCAAACACTCCAATTCTAAAAGTGAGCATCARTGCAGCAGACAGGTTAATACAGTATCTGGGAAAATATCATTAAAAGAAGTTCTTCTTTTTCACAGAATTGCACAGGATTTCAATGATAAACACCTGCAAACCAAAAAGGCTCTATCCCACTTCCTATACATAAATTACATCATGAATATAGTAGAAAAAATTACTATTAGATAAGATTGTTAARAAATACCCCAGTCAGCAAACAAGTTATTTTAATTATTTAAGAAAGATAAATGGAATAAAAGAAGGAGTAGTAAGGAAGGAGGAGGAAAACACAAAAATATTTATGGAGATTTGGTGATTCCAGAAGAATTTATACTTGCCTGAGCTTTGACTAGCACTCCTGACCCAGCACGCATGGGTGGTGGCCCAGGGGAGGATGATCAGGGCAGTTTTAAATGCTATCAGTACTCTCTGGATCCYGACAATAAGCACTCATTGCTGTGATGTGATACCAGAACATCAACCAATACTTAGGATTCTTGATGTTTTTCTGTAAGGGTACCTGAGGTATCCTTGTTTCCTTTCTCCAAGATATCTAGTAGCAATTATTCTAGACTGTTTTTCCATTTTCCTGCAAGAAAGCTCTATCCCTCAAAGGACAATCCACTCGCTTCCCCTGCTATGAAGTGCTTGTGCTTTTCACAAAAGAACACAAAAAAATGAAGTTGAAATCCTTACTTTAACCCTAATCCTAGGGCTTTGTATCCTTCTTTAGCTAGTCACTGCTTTCTCTCTAATCAAAATCATCACATCATAACAATTCATGATGGTCCTTCATGTTTAGCCACCAACTTCTCATCTGCCCTGTTATCTTACTGAAACCTAAGTCAATCAGAAGAAATGAGCTTTAAACTAGATATGCCAGAAGCAAGCTACCATAACCTGAAGAGAAGCAAGAGCATAAGGAGGGGGGAGCAGATGAGTCTTGCTGACAGCATGAATGTGCTCTTGCRCTTTTATAAAAGTGGCATGATCTGAGACCCATCCTGAATGCCTACACATCAATGCATGCACACAGCATAGAGAACAACCAGAAGGATTCATAAACCTGTGCTCAGTTGCACAGCTGACATCATTGGGATTACAGAGATACTGTGGGATAGCTCTATGGAGCAACAGTCTCTTTAGGAAATACAGAGTGGGCAGGCACAGAGGAGGGGCTTGGGAAGGCAAAGAGGCCCAGGAAAGCTGGGTCATTTTCAAGGACAGCCTCCTCTGAGCACAAGAATAATTCATTCCAACACACAGAAGACAACTGCTGAAGGTGGCCAGCATGAATGAACAAGGAGCTCCTGACTGAACTCAAACACAAAATGAAGTACCCAGAAAGTAGAAGCAGGGACAGACTCCTTGGGAGGAATACAGAGACAYTGCCCACACATCAAGGAAAGTCAGGAAAGCCAAAGCTCAGCTGCAGCTGAAACTAGCAAGGGAGGTGAAGGGCAACACAGATTTTAGCAGCATAACAGCAAAAGGAAGATTGAGTACAAGTGCCTCACTCAGTGTGGCAGGAGGCCTAGCAACAAGGAAAATGGAAAAGATTGAGGTACTCAGCATATGGGGGAAAAAAAAAAAAAAAACACACACACACTTTGTTTTCACCAGTAAGATTTGGCCAGAAGCCTTCCAGGTTCCTGAGCCTCCCAGCAGAGTCTGGGGGAGTGAAATAGTAGCCACAGTAGAGGAAGAAAAAGTCAGGGATAACTTAACACATAACGACACACGTAAGACCACTGGCCCACACAGGATATCTGAGGGGGGCTGAAGAAGCAGGCCAATATCATTGCTTGATAGCTCTCTAGTATCTCTGAAAGGTAATGGCAGTCTGTGGAGGTTCCTGATGATTGGAAAGAAAAAAAAAAGAAAAGAAAAAACCACATAACATCACATCTGTCATCAGGGCAAGATATCCAGGTAGCTACAAGCCAGTCAGCCTCACCTCAGTCCCTAGGAAGATTAYGGAATAAATCCTCCAGAAGCCACTTCTAAACACATGAAGGAAAAGGTGGTTAGGAGAAGTCAACCAAGAATTATCAAGAGCAAGTCACATCTGACCAATTTCATTGCTTTCTCTGAGAGGGTGACTGGTGCCCACAGGGCAAAGCAAGAGAMGTGCATGTTGCACACCCTGATTTTAGCAAGGTCTTTGAGAGTCTCCCATAGCCCTCCCACCAATTTGGTGATAAACTGAAGATAAGTATAAAATTGACTTAGCTGYTGGGCTAAAGGATTTGTGATCAGTGGTGCAAAGTCTAGCTGGCAGTAGCTAGCTGTGTCTGTCAGGGACCAGCACTGGGACAAAAGCTATTTAAAATCTTCATTGACAACCTGAACAATGGATGGAGACCACTCTCAGCAAGTTTGGTGATGACACCAAGTCAGTCAGTACGGGGAGTCAGTCAATCAAGGGAGCAGTCAGTATGTTGGAGCTCAGGGTTGCTATTTAAAGGCAGGTCAACAGCAGCAAACAAAAGGTCCTGTCTCTGGGGTTAAAAAAAAAAAAAAAAAAAAAAAAAAAAAAAAATATAACTGGGGAAAAAAAAAAAAAAAAAAAAAAAAAAAAAAAAAAAAAAAACACCATGCAACAAAGCAGGCTGGGCACTGACTATCCAGAAGCAGCTCTGCAAAAAAGGCCCTGGAGGTCCTAGGGGACAATAAGCTGAAGAGGAATCYGCAGCATGCCCTGGCAGCAAAGGCAGCCAAGCCTATCCTGGGCTCTGTTAGCAAGCGTGTAGCCAGCAGACCCAGRAAAGTGATCCTTTCCATCTATTTCGTATTTTTAAGACCTCTCATCTGGAATAGCATCCAGTTTTGGGTTCCTCAGTACAAGGATGATACTGACACACTGGAGTCAGCCCAGTGGAGGACAACCAAGACAGCCAGTGGCTGGAGAATATGACATACAAGAGAACTGGTCTTGTTCTGCTTAAAGAGACAACTTCAGGAGAGACCTTACTGCTGCCAGCAACTACCTGATCAGAAGATACAGAAATAGAGCCAGAGTTCACACTCTTGGAGGGAGAGTCCTATCCTCCCAGGGACAGGACAAGAAGCAACAGACAAGGTAGAACATGGGAAATGCCATTCAGATACTAAGTTTTGTTGTTGTTTGGGGACGGAGGGATGTTTTTAAATCTACAAGGGCAGTTAACTACGGGGAAAATTTTGCCCAGAGAGGTTGTGGCATCTCTGTTCTTGGAGGCATTCAAGGGTCAGCTGCACAGGGCCGTAAGTAACCTGATATAATTAGACATTTTGAACAGGCCCAGGGTGGGGAGGGGGGTGGAATAGATGACCTCTCTGGAGGTCCCTTCCAACCAAAATAACAGTACTACAAATATGATACATGACTCTTTCAATGAAGGGTTTTTAATAAGAAATGTCTAGCAAGACTTAGGGAAAACAGCAAAAAAGTTTAATTTTAAACTAAACTAGTTAAAAAGAGTTAAAATTCACATTTTGGCATGACACTTTTTTCACCTGCATTCAGCACTAATTTGTATACACACATATATGGGGGAGAGGGGTATCCAATATATAAGGGTCCATTTTTTGTAAGCACTTCAGGGATAACTCAAMATTATTTAGCACCTAGTACACACAGAAGTCCTGGTACCCAGCTAGAGATTCCGAACAAGTCAATAGTATAATTATAGAAATACCACCTTCACACAAAGAGCTTCCAAAATTGGCAATCAAATTTAATATTGTCTCTACTCATATTTAGAGCTATCTATATATTACTAATCATCATCTTCTGTTAGGTAAACATTCCAGCAGAAAAGCAGTTTCCAGTGGGACTATTATAGTAACAATTGCTTCAGTTTTCACTGTGCAGAAATTTCAAGCAGCCATAGCTGACGCATGCTTTCAGTGATAGCCAGCCAAAAGCCTTCAGCTCAAATATCTCTGAAGAAAAATTCTCCTGTGCCCTATTAAGTGATTTTTACAACAGAAACGGAATTACTCATAAGTGCATCAGAAACAGAATTACTCATAAGTGCAATCACTGTCATTTCTAGTGTAGTCATTTCTACACTGTCATGTATTATGTCCTCACCCTCCCCATCTCCAGTGCCAGYCTGATTGCTGCCATCTTAGCCTATTTGAAACACAAGGGAATAAAGTCATATTCACTTCAGTTATGAACCACATACATTGGATTAACATTGTTAACACGACTGACTGTTTATCCAGAATCTAAAACCAGACTGAAACAGCAGTTAACAATTTTAATACTCTCTCAAAAAAACACATTATAGGCTAATCAGCTGTATTTAGCAGAGTAGTTTGAATATTTGAAGTATCCTGTCTTGCAGGAAGTAACTGTTTTGTCTGGGCAGCTCAGAAGCTTAAAATATCCTGGATCTGTATGTGGAAACTAAGAAAAGAAAATGTCTGGGAACTTGCTACTACTTATGCATCAGTAATTCGAGTGTTGCAATGTACTGCCAAAACCAGATACAGCTTTGAGAAGATGATCTACTAATCAGCATCAGCCATGGGTGGTAGCACAAACTGCTACCACTAGCAGCCAGTACAGTAGTCACTGCACTCTTGGAATGACCCTAAGAAATTCACACAGGGGCACAGTACAGAATTGCAATAGCCAGTTAACTGCAACAATCACAAGAGCTCTGGTTCTGGATTCTGTTTTGGAGGGATCTGATCATCTTGCAAATACCTTTTCACATCAAATTAGAAAAAGGAAAACGAGTACACTGCAGCAGTAGATGCATGTAGTTTTCTACAATAGAAGGAAAACTAGAATGGGAGCTGCTTTCCTATTAAAAGRAAAAACTGCATTGGTGAGGATCACATTACATGCAACTTGGTCACTGCTGTAGGTGTCTGTCCTCTTGCAGCTAATTCTAGACCACTCCATATTGAGCAGTACAGATTTCCCAGAGGTTTAAGATGAGAAGTAGCTAAGCAAGCACAAGAACATACTGCAATACCCAAGCAAAGCAATCTCCTTTCCTTTTTACTCATTGAATCATTCATTCAGTTGTCTCCAGTATTCACTGCATGCATTAGCAATGCCAAAGGACCACAACTAGAGTACAAGCAAAACTTATCTGCTGAAAGTTGTCAAATTTCAAAAAAGATACCTGAAACAGTGACCTTGGGCCAATGCAGCTCATTGAATTAACTGCTAGACATCTGAATGTTTCAGAAGCTACTAAAAAAGCAAGAATGTTCCATTGACACAACGAGGTTTGGAACAAATCCCAAAATTATTAATACCAAGGAAATTTACCTATGCTCAATCATTTTTGTTTAATTATTCTGATATCTCTACACTGCACTATGAAAAATTCTCTCCAGGAGCAAAACTCAACCCTTGTTTTTGCTCTGCAGTTCATGCTACATACAAGGGCTAGTTTTTTGGGCAACATGAGTGCAGGACCTTGGGAAACTCAATACAGCAAGTTTTCTATTTCAGAATGGTGCTCATTTAAGTCCTTCAATAAAAACTGAGTTCTTTAAACAAAAGAAATGCAGYTAGACATTAATGCCTCCCATCAAGCAAGCGAAGTTTTGCAGTCAAGGAAAAAAAATGACTGCATAAGGAAAGATTTTATATACTTGCAGTGCCTTCTGTATTAYAGATCTGAAACACGGGTAGCTCCTGTTTGAGTTGATTTGACAAGGCATGAGAACACCAAGACACAGAAAAGAAACAATCCATAAGCCAAGAACTGTCATCTGTTGACAAACTGAATAAGCTGCTCAACTGGATAATATCAACTTAGCAGCACATTAGCAGATCATCTTCTATCCCAAAGATCCTCAGTCATCCACAAGCAAATTATGACCCCATACATCTATATCGAACTATATACACAAACTACATCTCTTTACACCATGTGCATATGCACATAAACCCTTTCATTAAAATACAGCCACTGAAAGTTACCAGCAATACAGCAGAGCTTAACAGCACACTCTGCTGCCTACTGATCTCCCCAATTTTCTTCAACACCTGCCAGATGCAACCTGTATTCACTCGACAGTACGTTAACCTTGCTGCTTCAACAGATTTCAGTAAGTCAGAAAAGAATCTACACAGTTATAGTTCTGTGCAAGTAAGAGCACCATGCTCTTTCCCTAGCATTTGAGCAAGAGACAGGCCAGGTCTCTCCCAAATCTCAGCCAAGATATCTTCACCAATAAACCAYACTAATTGATACTTATCATATTCAGTTCATTCTAGCTGCAGGGCTACATTTGCATCATACAGAACAAAATAAGGAGGGGCCATTCTACAGAGCAGTACCACTCCCCCTTACTCTAGGATAGCCTCTATATCTTAGTAGCTATAGATGATTATGGAGTTCAGGAAAAGCCTATATTTACAGTATTAATTCAGCTCTAAAAGTCTAATTTAACATTAGCTGGCTTGCATCTAACTTACTGGAAAACACAGAGCACTTAGCCACAAACAACTCCTTCCTTTCCCCGAAGTATACCACAAATGCRGATGTTTAACACTCTGAAATCTCCCGTACAGCTTTGAGTCAGACATAGTCAAGTTTCAGGACACTAATAACTTCTATTCTCTAAATTATTTAATCCAGTATTTAGAATCTGGTGGTTATACTTAGATATTTGGCCAGGAACTTCCAATATCTGAAAGCTGGACTTAAATATCAAAAAGAAAATCAGGGAACAGGCCACTGAACCTGTGCTGCTGGTGTTAGTGACAAGGTTTTGGTTTCTACAACCATGGGACCATATTGGAAGATAGACAATTGATCCGGAGAGATGGGGTCCACCTTACTAAGCAGGGCACACGTGTCTTTACCAAGCTGGCCAACCTGTTCGCAAGGAGGGCATTAAACTAGGAAAAAAGAGGAAGGGGAAAAGAGTTATAGAGATAAGGCAGTTAGCAAAACACGGTTCAAGTCAGGATGTCTCCAGTGGGTGCACATGCAGCTGGAAAAGTGCAAGATATGACTACAAAGGACCTTCTTGCACATCTCCTGGGAAACCTGCATGCTCAAGTATCTCTGAAATGCCTGTACATCAATGCATGGGGAATAAACAGGAAGAATTAGAGATCTGTGTGCAGTCACAGGGCCATGATCTCATTGCAGTTACAGAGACATAGTAGAATGTCTCTGCAGTTACAGAGACATAGAGACATGACTGAAATGCTGTCATGGATGGCTGCATGCTTTTTAGGAAAGACAGGTCAGGAAGGTGAGGTAGTGGAACTGCTCTTTATGTGAGAGAGCAATTGGAACATATCAAGCTCTGACCATAGATGAAGAGCGAGTTGAGAGCTTGTGGGTAAGGATTAAAGGGCAGGCTAACACAGGTGACACTGTTGTGGGTGTCTACTACAGGCCACCTGATCAGGAARAGGCAGTCAATGAGGCCTTCTACAGACAGCAAGAAGTAGCCTCACRATCACAGGCCATGGTTTTCATGGGAGACTTCAACCAYCCTGATCTGCTGGAAGGACAACACAGCTAGGCACAAACAGTCCAGGAGACTCCTGCAGAGCACTATAACAACTTTTTGACACAGGTGGTGGAAAAGTCAAAAAGTGTGCTGCCAGACCTTGTACTAACCAACAAAGAAGGGCTGGTTGGAGATGTCTAGGTTAWTGGCAGCCTTGGCTGCAGTGACTATGAGATGAAGTTCAGGATCCTGCAAGGAGGAAGTAGGGCAGTAACTCTGGCCTCTTCAGGGACCTACTTGGAGAAATCCCACGGCTTAGGGCCATGGGAAGGAAGGGGGGGTCCAAGAGAGATGGTTGATATTCAAGCATCGCTTCCTTCAAGCTCAAGAGTGATGCCTCTCTATGCGTAACAAGTCAAGCAAAGAGGGCAGGAGACCTGCATGGACGAGAAAGGAGCTCCTGGCAAAACTCAAACAGAACAAGGCACAGAACGTGGAAAAAGGGACAGACCACTGAGGAGGAACACAGGAACGTTGTCAGAGTATGCACAGATGTGACAAGGAAGACTAAGGCCCATTTGGATTTGAATCTGGCAAGGGACATCAAGGACAACAAGAAGGGCCTCTTCAAATACACCAGCAGCAAAAGGAAGTCTAGGGAAAATGGGGGCCCACTGCTGAATGGGGTGGGTGCCCTCACAACAAAGGTGAAGGCTACAGAGAAGGCAGAGTTACTGAATGCCTTCTCTGCTTCAGTCTTTACTGCCAAAGGCAGCCCTCAGGAATCCTAGAGCCTGGAGACCAGACGGAAAGTCCGGAGAAAAGACGACTTTCCCTTGGCTGAGGAGGATCAGGCTAGAGATCATTTAAGCAGACTGGACATCCACAAGTCCACAGGCCCTGACAGGATGCACCCACAAGCTCTGAGGGAGCTGGCAGACATCATTGCTAGACCACTCTCCATCATCTTTGAAAGGTCATGGAGAACAGGAGAGGTGCCTGAGGACTGGGAAAAAGCAAATGTCTTTAAAACAGGCAAGAAGGAGGATCCAGAGAACTGCAGGCCAGTCAGCTTCACCTCCATCCCTGGAAAGGTGATGGACCAGATCATCCTGGATGGCCTCTCCACATGTGTGGAGGAAAATAAGGGGATCAGGAGCAGTAAGCACAGACTCACAAGGGGAAAATCATGCTTAACCAACCTGATAACCTTCTGTGATGGGATGACTGGCTGGGTAGACGAGGGGAGAGCAGTGGACGTTGTGTACCTTGACTTCAGCAAGGCTTTTGACACTGCCTCCCAGAATATCCTCCYAAAGAAGCTCTGRAAGCACAGGCTAGATTAGGGGACAGTGAGGTGGGCTGTGAACTGGCTGAAAGGCAGAGCTAAGAGGGTCATGGTGAGTGGCCCAGAGGCTAGTTGGATGCCTCAGGGGTCAGTAGTGGGTCCCACCCGCTTCAACTTCACCAATGACTTGGATGAGGGGACAGAGTGCCTCCTCAGCAAGTTTGCTGATGATACCAAGCTGGGATGAGTGGCTGACACACCTGAGGGCTGCACTGCCATTCAGAGAGACCTGGAGTACAGGCTGGAGAGTGAGGCAGAGAGGAACTTCCTGAGGTTCAACAMGGCCAAGTGCAGGGTCCTGCACCTAGGGAAAAATAACCCTAGGCACCAGGACAGGCTGGGGGATGACCTTCTGGAGAAGAGCTCTGCAGAGAAGGACCTGGGAGTGTTGGTGAGCCAACAATGCGCCCTTGTAGCRGAGAAGGCCGGTAGTATCCTGGGGTGCATTAGGAGGAACACTGTCAGCAGGTCAAGGGAGGTGATCCTGCCCCTCTACTCGGCCCTGCTGAGGCCTCATCTCGAGTACCGCGTCCAGTTCCGGGCTCCCCAGTCCAAGAGAGACATGGAGCTACTGGAGAGAGTCCAGCATAGGGCTACAAAGATGACTAAGAGGCACAGAAGCATCTGCCCTATGAGGAACAGCCGCAAGACCTAGGCCTGTGTAGCCTGGAGAAGAAAAGACTGAAGAGGGATCTTATCAACATCCACCACAAATACCTGAAGGGAGGAGGTCAAGAGGATGAAGTCAGACTCTTCTCAGTGGTGCCCAGCAACCAGACAAGAGGCAATAGGCTCAAACTGAACCACAGGAAGTTCCGCCTGAACATGAGGAAGAACTTCTTCCCTTTGAGAGTGTCAGAGCACTGGACCAGGTTGCCCAGAAAGGTTGTGGAGTCTCCTTCTCTGGAGATCTTCAAAACCTACCTGGAGGAGATCCTGTGCAACAGGCTCTAAATGACCCTGCTTCAACAGGGAGGTTGGACTAGATAATCTCCAGGTTGATCCCTTYCAGCCTCAACCATTCTAGGAACAAGAAATAGATTTTTAAATATCCTTTCCTAAAAGCCCAGACACTTGCTGGCATGTCCATTTTTATAACTAGATTACTACTGGTCAGCATTAATGTGGACTATCTACAATTATTATAAAAGACAAAGCTGTCCCCTGAAGTAAACCCCCAACAAGACATCAAGAGATACAACTGCATACCAGAAGAAAGAMTATGATCTGTTACATTCTAGGGCTCTGATAAAGTCTTCAATTTTCTATAACACAAATAGACTGAATAGAAACATTTATAGAAGTGTAGTGCAGATAATCAAGGATCTGTTTTCAGACCTCTATTCTCTGAGCAGTCAAAAACTGAAACTAGCAACTGAACTGTTCTTCTGTACTCAGTTAAATCCAGTTATATTTTTCTTTTGACATGCCAACATTGAACAAAATACTGCAGCTCCATTTCTAGAAATCAGTATATAAATTGTACTCAAATCCAAGCTCAGTGTAGACTGAGACTTCTCTACATACGTGACAAGTGAAAATACACAGAATACATAATACAGAATACATAATACAGAATACTTTGGCATAAAAGTAAGTAGTTTTTACTTTCAAAAAAAGAAAAACACACTTAGTGAGATCAGATACAAGACAAAAAAGGTCCACTTCTAAGCTTTAGGAAAGTGCATCTCTGAAATACAAACAAGATACTCTTAAGCAGTTGAACATCTGTATTATGTACTGGACAAAAGAAAGAGCAATGCTAAAAAAAAGAGCTGTAACATGAGCTATGTACCATCACAGTGAGTGGATCATACACAATGTGCCCCAAACAGCAAGGCTAACCAAGAAAAAATAACACTTTTTACTGCGATTGTGATAGTAATTCATTATTATACATGAAGAACATTTGACAGAAGTCTCACCAAAGAGGTTGGCTGATTCTTCTTTTATAGTCTAAAAGACAAAGCTGAACAGTGGACACAGTCATGAGCTGAGCATGATTCAGGAATAAGTTTGGGTGTCTTTAAAAAAGAAAAAAAAGTGTTAACAAAATGGAAAGCATATTCAGCAAAACAGATTCTAAGATCATAGAATCATAGAATCAGTAAGGTTGGAAGGGACCTCTGGAGATCATCTAGTCCAACCTCCCCGCTCAGCAGGGCCACCTACAGCATGCTAGACAGGGTTACATCCAGGCAGGCCTTGAAGATCTCCAGAGAAGGAGACTCCACAACCTCTCCGGGCAACCTGGTCCAGTGCTCCGTCACTCTCACAGGGAAGAAATTCCCCCTCATGGTCAGGCGGAACTTCCTGTGCTTCAATTGCTGCCCATTGCCTCTTGTCCTGTCACACAGGACAACTGAAAGGAGTTTGTCCCTGTCCCCTTGACACCCTCCCTTCAGGTACTTGTACACATTGATAAGATCCCCCCTCCGTCTTCTCTTCCCCAGGCTGAAGAGGCCCAGCTCTCACAGCCGTTCCTCATAGGGCAGATGCTCCAGCCCTCTGATCTTCGTAGCCCTACGCTGGACTCTCTGCAGTAGCTCCATGTCTCTCTTGCACTGGGGAGCCCAGAACTGGATGCAGTACTTGAGATGAGGCCTCCCCAGTGCTGAGTAGAGGGGGAGGATCACCTCCCTCCACCTGCTGCCAACACTCTTCCCTATGCACCCCAGGAGACCCTTGGCCTTCCTGGCCACAAGGGCACATTGCTGGCTCATGGTCAACTTGTCATCCAGCAGCACTCCCAGGTCCTTCCCTGCAGAGCTGCTCTCCAGCAGGTCAGCCCCCAGCTTGTCCTGGTGCCTAGGGTTATTTCTCCCYAGGTGCAGGACCCTGCACTTGCCCTTGTTGAACCTCAGGAGGTTCCTCTCTGCCCAGCTCTCCAGCCTGCCAGGTCTCTCTGAAGGGCAGCACAGCCTTCAGGTGTGTCAGCCACTCCTCCCAGATCACAGAATAAGTTACAACACTCAAAATTCTGAAGTCAAGGACACAGTACTGCCTAACAGTTCTTTAAAGTAAATCCCATTTTCCTGATATCCTTCATCAGCAAGGTTAATCTGAAGTATGCCTCCCTTGCTTGCCACGGAATAAAAGTAGCACACAAAACACAAGTATTCAACAAGTATGTCATGAGGCACTACTGGCATTCTAGCCAAAGGAGTGTGACATGTCAATTTCATTAGAAATTGAATTTAAGTACATCAATATCACAACCAACATACAGTGAAAACAGTTTTGCACATATGCAACTGAAACAAAAATCAACTTTTGTATCTTTTTAAAATGGCAGACCCACTTTCAGAGAACTCCATTTTTGCTTTAGTGTTCTGAAGTGAAGTTTGAGGCAAGGCAGGGCAGTAGATCTTGGTCTGAGGCAGGACTGAATACAATGCGACATTTACAGCTCTGTCAAAATTTAACACTGCTCAGGGGAGCATTTCATTTTAGCACCTACTATCGATTCTGAAAGACTGACGGGATAGAATGATCCGGCATATTGTTCAAGGCTCTGTGCCTTAGAACAGGCAGATTTTTCCAGGACARAATGACCTCCCTGCCTTTAGCCTGATTTCAAAGTACTTTCACAGCTAAGCAGTGATAGGTGGCACTGTTCTCTCATAGAAAAGTTAATGACTATGTGTATAATGAGTGCCATTAAACCCTGGGCCACATACTGTATCATAAACATTCTGAACTCCACCATGATACTGAGACTATAAACTAGATATTTAATTCTGAAAGTGTTAAAAAGATCTTCAATAGCTCAGCATCTGAGCTCTTCACAGCCTTTGTTGTTTTCTATTTTCAACATCCCTTAAAGAGCAGAGAAGGCAAGGAAAGAATTTTTTTTGAAGTCTCAAAGAGCAGTTGAATTAACCTCAATTTCCAAGATTTATGCCAACACGCATCCTTCCTCTCTGTACGCTCCCCTCTTCTGAAAACTCTTACCCTCCAACCCTAAAAGAAGGCCTTCCACAAGCAGTTAATTTGCCTTAAACTA
>NW_028187055.1:2272120-2274777 GCF_003343005.1 Rhea americana | reverse complement strand
AAAAAAAAAAAAAAAAAAAAAAAAAAAAAAAAAAAAAAAAAAAAAAAAAAAAAAAAAGACATTTGCTTTTTGCATCCTTCATTTTGTAATACTTCTGCCTTGCTCAGATACTGCAATGGTGCATGCTACAACATAACATAGAAGCCAATGCTGAATGTCACTTAATCCCTTGGCAATGAGAAGTGCAGTGGCAGGAAAAGGCCAAGTATGTGTTCACATTTTCTGTCCAGTTCACAGGTTTATACACATCGCTTGATGGACTCACTATTGGTATCCCATCAAAGAAAAATTGGGAAAGTACTGTTTCTTTAAAAGAAATAGAATTAAAATACAAGAGCCACTCATTTAAGGAAAAGGGGAAAAAAGCTCCAAGTGTTAAGACTATTTCTTGGCTTTTACTTCTGGGCATACAATTTTAACAAAAGACTAAGTCAAAACTCATATCAATATATCTGTTCTGTGCGTTTTGTGGAAGCAAATAGTTATTAAATATCATGCTTACTGCTAATTCTCATGAAAACTGATTAAGAGCCATTTGGTCTTGTAATTCTTCAAGTTTTGTGTTATACTCATAGCAGAGAGATTTTAAGTTTACAAAATAGTGTTTAAACTCTGCCCCAGCACACGAGAAACTCAAGTTCAAACATTCACTCTTTGCCAGAAGCAGGAAAATATAAGCTAAAATTCTTTGACTGAAGCTGAACTTCAGTCCAGCAAAGACTTGAGTCTATATTCCAAAAACCAAACTACTAGACTTCTGTACTAATGATAATCTCTCTCCTTTTGCCTTAATCTGTTTATTGGAATTACTACTCTTCATCCCTCACCACAATTACCCATCAACTCCACTCAAATCAAGACCAGCTCCAAGATCTTAGATGTACCTCTAATTTCTTAGCATCTGTTTTAACACTCCTTTAACAAGGCTATGCAAAAAAGACTAACAGCGTATAAGCACACAGGAATGCATTAAGCACAGAAAGGATACCCCAGCACAATACACTAAATTTCATGAGCAGGGACTGAGAACTGTAACTGTTTCTTGATGAAGGAAAAAAAAAAAAAAAAAAAAGTAGCATTGGAGAGCCTTTCTGACAGGGTAGCAATTAACTTCACCTGATCAGCAGCTACCAGTAACAGTGAAATCTCTATGTCCTTGCATCAGCCCCTGACTACRCAGTCAGCCTACAGAGCACAAGAACATTTTCAGAGATGATTCTCCCTTGTGCCAGTTCGCTGAAGAGCAAGAACATGAAGTTCTGGTAGATCACTAATTTTAATTAAGTGACATTTTTCCACTTTGTTAGCACAACAGTCTTTGAGGAACAGAAGCACAAGCTGAACTTCAAGATGCAGTAAGAATTCTTTACTGGAGAGACAGATTGCATTTTAAATTATGTAACATTTTTCCCCCCCTCTCTCCTTTCTTAAATGTAAGAAATCTGCTTTGCAGGCAGGGTTTTGAAAGGGATTAACACTGATACAGAAAGGATAAAGATCTTAATCACCTCCATAGTCAAATTCAACTTGTTAATGCTTTTCCCATCACCTCCTACTGCTTCCTAAACCAGCCTGTGGAGGATGGAACATAGAAGAACATGGTTTGGTAGGCTTAAATTTGTTCTACACCCAAACCCATAGGTTCCAGGTATAGGGAAATCAGATACAGAATTTGCAAATATTCTGGATCCCAAGCAGGATTTCCAAGATCCTTCTCTCAGTTTTAGACAGGGAAACAAGATTGTCACTAGAAATCAGAGCAACTAATCAACAGGTAAATCATCTACTAATTTCTGGACAGCTAATAAAATTACAGATCTGCCTTGCATTTGGAGTCCCCATCAGGAAAGGCCCCTGCATCCAAGCCCTTCCTGCTCCCCTTACCTTCTCTCTCAACTGGGGAGATAAAGCCTGGGCTTAGCTCAGCTTAAACTAAATCTTAAATCAATATAAACCCACTGCATGAAGCTACTCTGTTAATCTCTGCATTATTCTGTAAATGAACATTGTCAGTGGAATAATAAATAAAAATCAGGGTCAAATCTGACCTAACAGTTGAGAGAGAATTATTACTGCAGTGCACATGTATAGTACATAACCAGTACATCAAATTACATCATTAAGCAGCAAGCATAATGCTTAATTTTGCAACTCTTACCCAGTTTTTGCCCAGACAACACAGACTTCATCATATTTCAGTGATACCTGCTTCCTGTTACAGGTGGTTCAATATCTTCATATTTTTTTGGCCATTTCTTCCTAAGGTTTGCTTCCTTAAAATACGTAATATATATACACACACACAAAACACAAAAAGCTGAGAGAAAGCCTTAAAAAAAAAAAACAGAGACACACACACACACACTTACGAGGATTTCTTCTAAGGCAACACTGGTTTACAAAGAGCAACTTAGTGTTAACTGTAGTTAACTAGCTAGGCAATCTAACTAATTAAGTAACAGAGTATCTTTACTTCCTCTAGTCTGTGTATGTCTGTATGCCATCCACTGACATATACTGATGAAGCTGAACTTGGTTACAAAAAGGAAAGTTTGCTTTTTTAAAAAAAATAAAAAAACTTCAAAACTGAAGAGATGCATATATAGGATTAGATTAGGCTTAAGTGTATTCAGAATCTGAATACGATTTCTTAATAA
>NW_028187055.1:2268410-2272050 GCF_003343005.1 Rhea americana | reverse complement strand
CCCAGACAACACAGACTTCATCATATTTCAGTGATACCTGCTTCCTGTTACAGGTGGTTCAATATCTTCATATTTTTTTGGCCATTTCTTCCTAATGTTTGCTTCCTTAAAATACGTAATATATATACACACACACAAAACACAAAAAGCTGAGAGAAAGCCTTAAAAAAAAAACACACAGACACACACACACACTTATGAGGATTTCTTCTAAGGCAACACTGGTTTACAAAGAGCAACCTAGTGTTAACTGTAGTTAACTAGCTAGGCAATCTAACTAATTAAGTAACAGAGTATCTTTACTTCCTCTAGTCTGTGTATGTCTGTATTCGATAGACTATACTGTTTAATAAAAAAAAAAAAAAAAAAAGCCACTTGGTAACAAATCAGTATTTTGAAGGAGTGCTTTGCGATTTCTTTAACACAGTTGAAGGCAAGATAAGATACTGATGTAAACCTCATTGCTTTCACTAGGAACATCTCAGGGATGGTTTTTAGCCTAAGCATCTGAAAAACGTTATACTAAAGAAAAATACATTTCTTTTGCTCTCCATAGAGTCCACAGCTGAAATCATTATTTTCAACACCACCTTTCTGATTTCAAAGAGGTGACTGACAGAAATATAAGATAGGGAAGAATTAAAGAAACAGATGCAAGTTTGAGGACTGCAAACTTTTCATTTCAAATGATTCTCTCCGTATCCGTTATAACGTCAGAACAAACCTTGAACAGTGGCATGCAGTCTTGACCTCCCTACTTCTCTATTCATTTTATGATATACTCCAGTATATATTTAGGCTCTAGAAGCTATGAAGAAGCTCCTTCTCAGAGCATTCATAACTTATTTGTGCAATGTTCGTTTATCACAATAGGAGCTATGAAGCTTCACAGAAGTTGGCAGTCCCAAAAGAAAAGGAACCAAAAACCACAGAAGCATGAAAGGCATGAAAGAAAGCATTTCTAAAACATTTGCATCATAAAAAAGCAGAAAAGAGCTTATTGAAGAGGGATCCATTTACTGAGAGCCATCCACTGACATATACTGATGAAGCTGAACTTGGTTACAAAAAGGAAAGTTTGCTTTTTTAAAAAAAAAATAAAAAAACTTCAAAACTGAAGAGATGCATATATAGGATTAGATTAGGCTTAAGTGTATTCAGAATCTGAATACGATTTCTTAATRAAAGAAGAAACCAACATTTGAGAGTTAAATGTCAAGCCAAGGTAGGTTCTATGACCAGCTACTTCTGGTCATGGGAAATTTTAACCAGAAATATCCCTCCAGCTCCAAATGACTAAGCTGAAACTTCAGATATCTGAAGGAAGGGGGCAGGGAGGGAAATCTGTTTACCTCTCTTGTTGCAGAAAAGGACCTCAGGGTCCTGACAGACAAGCTGAGCCCAAATAAGCCTCGCATACTGCAGTGACACAGGCTACGAGGTACTAGCCAGCAGACCAAAGAAGTTATGATTTCCCTCTGCATAAGCATGTAGAGGCACATATCTTGGAACAGCACCCAGTTTGGGGTCCCCTCATACAAGAGGGACTCTGATATCTTGGAGCCAGGTCATTGGATAGATACTAACATTAGAGCAAAGAGCATGAAGGAGAGCCTGTGGGAACTGATTGTCTTTAGCCTGGAGACAAGGAGGCTAAAGCGGGACTAAGCGCTGTCTKCAACTAGCCAGCAGGTGGTTTATAGAAAAGATGGCGCCAGTGGCACACTGAAGGACCCAAGGCAACAGTAACAAGTTGCAACACTGGAAATTACAACTATATATAAAGGGAAAAAAAAGGCTCACAGTGAGCACATGCAAACACTGAAATAGGTTGCACAGAGACATATCTTCATTTTGAGAGCTGTTCAGAATTGAACAGGACAAGGCCATGAGCAGCCTGACTTAACTTTGAAGCTAGTTCAGCAAGGCTACATAATCTTCATTGGTCCTTCCCAACTTAATCATTCCATGATTTAAAGATTTTATGACTTTTTTCTATTTAGTAGTCTGATATTTTACTCCTGCCCCCCCCTTCTTTTTTAATTAAAAACCAGCAGTGGTGGCTGCCACAAAAGCAGAGTGGAAAAAAGGAGCAACGTCTTTTACCAAGCAAGAAACAATGCTTCTTATGCAAACAACTGTTAAAAAATGCATCCAGACATTGTAGTCTCAGCTTTATAGTTTTAATTAACAAGCCTGAAATAAAAGTWTTTTCTTTTTTAATCTATAATCAAACTGTATAATCAAACTGTATTCTCCAACATCAGCAATGCATTAGTAGTACACCTTCCCATAAGCTATCACACAGTACATAGGGAGAATAGCCTGTATTATTAGCTGTAGGTTTAAAACAACTGCATCTATCAAGTTATTTTAATAGAGAAGTTTAGCTTCCCCAATGTGCCTAGATTCATGACAAATCTTCAAATAACACTGTTTGAAATGCAGTTATAGATTATGGTAGTTACTAAATTTTTTTTGAATTATTTGAGCACCAAGCAAATTGAGTTTTTTTTTTTTTTTTTTTTTTTAAGGGACTGATCCAAATCTGTCCAGATACAAAGGTATGATACGAGACCGAGCTCTTGTGGAAACGTAGCTGTCATCTGCAGGAACTCCCAGAGGAACAGACTAAAGGGAGTCAAGAACCTTTACTGTTCAGGATAAGTCAGCTCGTAGCACGCACAGTTATAAAACTAAGGTAAACTTCCTAGAAAATAATTTGGGTATCTGATCCCTTTGTCATATGCAGCTRCTGAGCCAGTAGTATTACAGGCTAATCTAAATATTTTGTAATGGAAAAAGACTCCCCAAGAGCCAGTCTACTGTAGTAAGACTAACATTTCTCATCCAGTCAGGATTAAGAGTTTATCATTGAAGTCTGCAGTGTTGCTCCATAGACAAGAAAAAAAAAAAAACAAAACTACTGCCAAAGTACTGGCCATAGCACTGCCTCCCACACACAGAGGCGTTTTATCTTGGGAAGGCTCAGCCAACAGAACAACCTGTCAGGCTTCTGATAGGCTCTGGCATTTATCTTTTGGTACTTCAATTACCAATGTAGCCAAAAAATAACAAACAATAAGAGCCACGTGATCCCCTAGTGCAGAAGGAAAATAAAAATCAATATTTTTATCTGTGAAACTGTCAGCATTTTCATGGAGTATCAGCTGCTAGTAGCCATCAGGTGCTTTAACACTGCCATTCAGCAAGCAGTTCATTACTCAGTAATAGGGCAGAGAACAGGCAGAGGTGTTTTCTAATGACTTTCAACCCCCATATTTGAACACAAACACACAAAATGCTGCACTTTCAGATTTCTCTACAATTCACTAATGCTTATTCTTTTAATTAAATGCAGTACAATCAGGCAGCAAATTGAAAAGAAAAAACACAAAAAGAAACCCCAGACATGCTTACCCAGCTTTCCTAAGGAACCTTTACTTCYGTCTCTGAGCAGAAGTCATTAACACCTTTTTTTGGTCTAGGAAGTAGTTAGTWTTTATTCCCAGTAGTTTTTCCTTTAACAGCAAAGCAAGTATTACTTCTCACATAGCTGTATTATGGTGGCTTTCAGGTGCACTACAGAACTTCGTTCATTATTCTTGCACTCTGTCCCAGGATCTTCCATGTCATAACA
>NW_028187055.1:2264549-2268280 GCF_003343005.1 Rhea americana | reverse complement strand
AAAAAAAAAAAAGAAAGAAAAAAAAGCAACTCATCCTACTTTCATAGTAATCAAACAGGTGCAAAAGAACACACCTAAGCTTTATTTATTTTTGTTATAAAATATTTTAAATATATTATTCTTAAAAGGTTGCACATCATTAAGTACAAGTGCATTGGGATATGTTTCCCCATACAGAAACTATTTTTAATTGACACCTCATCTACATGCYGAAACATGGAATATGACCTTCACAAAAGCTCTGATTGGAATGGGCCAAGCACAGCTGCATCAGATTCACTGGCATAGTTTGCTACTTATGGATAATGAACATTTTTCTACCAGTACATATCTTCCTATTGAAAGAACTCCACTTTGTATTAGATGCAGTTTTAGGCACGTTGCTTCCTTTGAATGTAATCCTTCARATATGATTTTGCCATTTCATGTCATTTATTTTATTTCAATATTTTTTAATTGGAATTAAACGGTTATTTAAAGCAAAAAACATCATTACAAAGGATTATCACATATGTTCACATATCCCCACACCCCAAGTCAGCAAGAAATTGCAGTGACTAYTCTGGCTTCATAATTCACTTAAACAAGGATACTAACAGGAAGAAAAAACAAAACCTGACAAGTTGTCATGTTAGCTTAAATACTTTTGATAAAATGGTGATTTGGTTCTCATTTACTACTTCTCTAAAGTCACATCTGCCATAATACTACCAAGAAAGAGGAAGACAATACTGAAAAATTATACGTAGGGTAGACAGAACTACATAACTGTGCGCCCTTACAGCTTATTTCACAACTGTTGAGTTAAACAAGTAATAGTGGTAAAACAGCACCATATTGATATCTGACATAGTTGTACTGCAGATCACAAACAGCACAGTCTGATCAATTTAGTCAGCTGACACAAATCACTGTTGCAAGCATAGATCAGATCTAGTCCTAAAACGTGGCTGCCTTTGACTTACATCAGAAGATGCCATCCCTGTGTRAAGCTAAGGGTAATTAACTGCCACCTCTCAAAGATCATACCAGGTAATGGCTATCCAGCAAATTCCAAGCAGATGAATTGCACAGCCTGTTTTCAGTATTGTCATCTACATTCAGGACAATGGTATTAGCATGTCACACACTTGGTACAATATGATTTCCCAAGACAGACTCAATAACATCTCATTATTAATGAGCTATGAGTTCTCAGAARAAAGTTCACAGGAGCTTTCCAGCTGGGGAAACAGTAGTTCTTATTCAATAACTGTCACTTTTTCCTGTAGAGTTTCAGTGGTTCTATACATGTTAATGACAACGCTCATGCTTAAAATTAATCAYATGCATATTCATCATATTGTATCTTTCTAGATTAGGCCAAACGCACAGCTAAGCCAAAAATCTTACTACTTGATTTAATACAATAAAAACAAAGCCTTATAGGAAAAAAGCAGGGAGTTCCTGACAAACTGCCATCAGTGACCCCCATCACATTTTTACACTAATCTCTGATATTATTTGGGTAACGAATGCAATCATTTGACTCCACATATTTAAAAATTCTGCCAGCAAATTCAACTGGCTAAATTAGTTTTATTYCTGAAAAGTGGTGTTGGCGTTCAGCTCAGCATAAAATCATCATCTAGCRGTATTTTTATTTCAGTGAAAAGCAAAGAGGTTTTCTTTTTTTTTTGCTTGTTTGTTTTTTTACATCCTAGACCATAAGTTTTGTGCTCTAGGCATTCACTAGCTACTTGCAAAAGGCCCATAAAAGATAACTAAAGGGAAACAATCTTATTTCCTCTGGAATTTTATGTACACAAACSATAGAATTTAATTTTGAAATTAAAATATAAAAATATAAAGACAGTCCATTTCTCAGACAATAGGAGAAATGCTCTGCAAGCCACCTTGCTCTAGGATGGTACAACAGTAAAATACATAGTTTCACTACTAAAGGAAGATGTCCTRCAGGTATGGCAGACAACATTCACTGGCTGAGCCCCACACAAGTCACAYATAACTGACTGTTCATAGTAAGCCCACGTTCTGCAACTGCTTCATGTTTTTGACCTTCTAAATATGCTTGTCTACCATTAATCAGAAACAATATCATTTAATTAGGAGAGTTGCTTGCAGACCAAAGCATTACTGACRTGAATAAAAAAAACTAAGTCTTCTTACAATTAAAAATATACTTATGAATGAATCATTCCTCCCAACAGGACAAAATGTTGTGATTCAAATATGTTAAATTCAGTTAAAACATAAAGAAGACATAAAAATGCATTTTCTTTTAATTAAGACCACTTTGATTTCAGGTAAAGCATAACTGCTCCATTTTTATTGTTTATATGTARGAAGATACAGGATTGAACATCAAAAAAGCTCAAGTCATTGACTTCTGGCAATYTATAAATTCTCATGGAATCTATAAAATCACGAATTATTTAGAAGGCTTCCTCTTCCCTCCACTCCTTCATATTCCAAATTTAAAGAATACTGCAGAGCTTGATCTCATAAATAAATGCAGATCAACAGTCTTAAGAAATGACTTGTGTCAAGAGACAGACCAAACTTGCTCTGTTTACAGTTGATCGAATCATATTATCCTGTGTATCAAAACAAGGATTGAGGGGTGAGTTTCTTTCCTCTAAAAAGTTTGGGAGGACCAGGAAAATCTCTAAGTGCATTTGCAGATGTTGCAAAAACACTTGCAGTGTAAGGCATTTAAGATGTCATGCACTTTCCAAAATTCACGTTGCTGTACACTCAATCAGCTCAGAAACCAAACGAAAACAGATACCAGATAGACCACAAGAAGAAAACRGTCTGAACACAATTATTAACCGTTCCAAAAGTGTTGAATTTGAATGGAACACAAAATGGGCTGCTCTTAAAACTTTCTGTAAGAAAAAGGTCAGATGAGAGGCATGCAGCAAATTATCTCATGTAAAGTTGGCACTCCACTGCATGACCTGACTTRGATGCAACATCAGAGAGCATTGCCAAGGGAGTACTCACAACTGTCAATTGTTTTTAATCACTGCGTTGTTAGAATTCTGGAACTATTTTACCACACACAGATTCAATATCATAGAGCTGCTTCTGAAGGCTGAGCAGATGAGATGCTGAGGAAAAGAAATAATTTGATAATTTTGTTTCCAAATGACACATTTTTTGGAAAAAGAGAGAGCGTGTGTCCTGAAGAGCAATTAAAGCAACTAATCTGGCTATCTGACTGAAAGCATCCATATTTCTTCTTAAAGCTTTGCAAAAGGCTATAAGTTATACAGTAAGAAAAMTGAATGTATATTATAATACCTCTGATTCTTAAAAGATAATGCCAAATAAGATTACTGTTTCAAGGATGCATGCAGTGTTGTCATTCTTCTGCCAAGTAGCAGCTTATTTCAACAACTTGAACATCACTTTCCTACCTGGACAACAAAAGGCAACATATACAGAAGGCTTCCCTCACACATATCCCCTCTGCTTTAAGAAAAAGCTGGCTTCTTTCTACTTACACATACACAAAGGTTTGTGATTTCATCTGCTCTCTTCTACTATGCCTTTTCCAGAAATCCCACCTCTGAAGGATTTTTGCCCAAATACCAATAGGAAGCATGGAACTGTCTAGGCAATCAATATACATGAAAGGATTAAAGTAGATTTCTTGCTGTTTGCTATGGCTACTCCATCGCTCAAAGCAGTTGCACTCTAGAGTTTCATACATATAACCCAAG
>NW_028187055.1:2209469-2264468 GCF_003343005.1 Rhea americana | reverse complement strand
TCTTGAAAATCCTGCTGGTGTGCAAGGCGAGATTATCCCTAAAGCAACAGAAATAGCAAAAAATTAGTTATTTCTAAGAACTTGACCTCACTGCCTAAGAGCAGGCTTACATTTCAGAGTCATCCAAATTTGGCACAACATCTTGTTGGCTCCTAATTCACAAACAAGGAGAACTATACAAGCTGCTTTTGATCAATGAGTACATTACATAGGATAGTGATGAACCTTTCAATGACTACTGCACCTTTTCTAGAATGTAGGTCTGAAGAAAGCCTTTTCTCAGTTCTGTTACACCTTAAATAGTCTGTAACTACTAATCAGCCACACACACCCACACACCACACCACCACCTTTTTTTCCTCCACATAGTGGTAGTTTCCCCCACACAAAAAAAAAACATTATTCTAAACAAACCAATAGACATTGTCAACTGTCAGAGGCTCTTTAATGCATCAAAGTCAGGAAAAGTAAACCTGAAAAACTCTGATTGCCTCTGTATCGTCCACATATCGAGAGCAAGCAATTCTGTCAGGCAGTTTGATGACAGCATTTTATAGAAGAAATTTAAAATCCCAYGCAATGTTAGCTAATTGGATACACACTTTCATCCATCAAGTATGGAGACTGTCTCCTCAAACAGCATTGTATGACTCTTTCRGATCACAGATAGAAGGAAAATAGCTTTTCTGTACACCTGCATATTTTACATTCAAATTCATACTCAAGTACAATAGTTATTTTTTTTTTTTTTACATGCTTTATGCCTTTCTTCATTCCAGTTTCCATCATATCCTGTATTTTCCTCACCAGTTCCAGTTTTGAGAAGCTTACYTTCCCATTCTGTCAAGTAGACATCTCAGGGGAAATAAACTCTCAATATGAAATGGATCAAAAATCTCACATGTACAAATAGATTAGGACAAAAATTAAATTGTTCCCTAAAATACTGCTGAGCTTTCTTCAAGATATTACTCAAGACAAAGATACATTTAAAAGAGTCACTTAAACATTGGTCAAAGTGGGTAACTTTACCTCACTCTTGGGACAGCTGACATGTCTTAATATTGTCTGGTACAGCAGCTTAGCTGAGAAGCAACACTTCATTAAGCCCTCAGTAGGCAATGTTATTTAGTCAGGTGCCCCTACCTACACTTCATATTCCAGATCTCTYTTGCCCTCTGGACAAGAAAAGTAACAACTCCTAGTAACTGACTCAAAGAGGCATCAGTTTTCATGACTATTCTATTCAACCATGCCCTAGCCAAAATTTTTCTTCACAAACTTTGAAGGAAAACTAAACTGCATCTAAAAATCAAAATAATAATAATTTCACATATTCTGTAACAAATGGCAAAGCAAAGCAGGAACTAAATGGTAATGTTTACTTTTCAGTATTAAAAGATCAGTTTGAACATATTCTATTTCTCTACTGTCACTGAAATGCTATATGAACTAGAATAATATGGTGGACATTTCTTTCATATACTCCTAATAGTAAAGGTTTRAGCATTTCTTTTGTACAGTCAGAGGCTATCTTCTGCAATATCATTACATAAGCATAACACCTGGTACAGACAATAGTTTAAGTCTCAAATCCAGTTTGTTAATTTCTAGTTCCACAGTTACCACTGTCCCTTATTTTCCTTTAAGGTTTTCATCATTTGCCTCTTCTCTGCACTCTTATTAATTCTATGAACTGCATTATTTGGAAAACACCTTATCTAACCTAACCCTGTTCCCACTCCCTGGCACCAGGTAAAGACTARAAGAAACACAGTCTATAAGCATCTGGACAACTTCCTCCAGGAAGCTTCAGGTAAAATAGACTGAAAGCAAACACTTGTACGAAGAYTTACCTGCAAGCACTTCTGAAAGAACAGAACATGAATTAGAAGAATTGTTTAGTGGGTAGAATAGCAGTCATGAAACAGAGATAAATCTGAAAAATCACCCACAGTTATGAAATGTTTATCCCTGTTACACCTCACTGAAAATAGTTCTAGCTATTAATCAGCCAGATTCTTGTACTTTAGAAGCAACTTGCTGAAATAACTTCAAGTTGTCCATCAGCTCCTAGAACATTCAGCATAGTAACCTTTCTTCCTTTTGCAGGTAAAGACATTCAGAAAGCAAAATTAGTGGAAATTTCTTTTCCTCCCTAGTCACTTCTTCCCCTCCAAATTTTTCATTAAAAAAAAAAAAAAAAAAAAAAAAAAAAAAAANAAAAAAAAAAAAAAAAAAAAGCCAGAACAATGAACTAGCCATTTGACAGGACTTTCTTTTTCCTGAAAAGATTTCAGTTCCTCATACCTCCCACCACATCACTTCTAAAGTATTTTAATTGAAGCCAAGTCTTGATGAAAGAAGTAAACCAAAACATTGCAATGCTAAACAGATTTGAAATAAAATTAGTTTCAAATTGCAATGAAGTTGTTCATGCCAAATAGCCAGCTACATTTTAGAATTTCTTTTAAAAAAAATAAAAAAAATAAAAGCAGAATCTCCCTATCCACTCAGTCTTATGGGTTTCTGACTGTCCTAAGAAAGTCAGACTGAATTCTAAAAAACCTTGGGCATTCCACGACCACTTTGTTTCTATGCACAGCCCAGAAGTATGAAAATAAAGACAGCCAGATGGATGAACTCACACAACATCACAGCAAAGAGAGTAAAGATGAAGAGTTCATCAAAACATTTACTCTGTTTCTCCTCCTCTCTCCATGCAGGTTTTCAGACAGTGCTCCACATACATACCCTAGAGAACACTGCACTACACTGAGTCTACTTTACCACTAAGTTCATTTCAGAAATCTGTTTCTGAAAACTGTTATACAGGCATTCCCACATCCTATGCTTTGGTTTAATTCAAAGTGTTTTTTGAGCTGGATTCCTTTCAGATGAAGTCAACCAGAAGCACAACTGCTTATGGGTTCTCAACCCACAGGATCAGACTAGAGACATCTGAAGTAAGCTCCCTACACATACCGCACAGATACCRGATCTGGTGCATCAAATGTTTTCCCTTGAGGTCTCTCTAACAAGTTGCAAAACTTCACCATATACATAAGAGAGAAGTTAAAACAAACAAACAAGCTTGTATGTACTTAAAAAACATGACATTTTTAAATGCTTTTAACTAAAGAACTTTGTTCTTTTAATTCCACAAATCAAAGAGGCCCCAAAACAACTGCCTTAGATAGCTATATAGTATCTATACACATTTTATTCTCAGAAGCAGAAAACCACATTCATGCATTTTGTCTCTGCACCACAAGCAAAAAAGATTAACATCACAACTATGTTCTAAAAGCCAAACTAAAAGTTCTCTGCAAATTCTACATACTTCACCAATGAAGAGTGACTCTATAGCTCATGCCTGTTTTCAAGCCAGTAGAAAATCCAGCATTGCAAAAGGGAATATTTAACTGAGAGTAGTAGAAGATGAAGGGCATCTCTACATCCAGAAAGAGATTGAGTGACATGCAATTTTTCCTTTGCCTGTCTACACTAATGATTTGATTTAGGTTAACTGCAGTAATTGTTGCTCAGCTCCCTCATGTCTCCATCACAGCTGGAGAACCTTSTATTTGCATGAAATAATCAAAATATGCTTTAAATTGCTATTGCAGACTCCTGCATTCACTGACCAATCTTGAACAYAAACCTCAAATGAAATGTAAAGTTTTTAGCAGTTCAATACTGTAACATATTCTCAAAATACAACAACCTTATACTTTTTAAATAGTTTTCTCATGAGATTGAATCAAATAACTGGAATTCTAGAAATGAAGTGAACAGACATGTATCTGAAGTTTCTAAGAGAGAAAACAAAACAAGCTTGCTTTTGAAAAAAAACACACTAGTGTTTACAAAACACTGGTTTTGCAAAATGTTCATTGAGCAGAAGTGCCTCCACTCCCAAGCACTGTAATTTCATAAAAGACAAATTCACTCCTTAAAAACAGGTAACTAGACTAAAGATCTTTTTACATCTCCTTATTCTATGCCACTTTTGCTGTATTTTGAATCAAGAAAGGGCAATTTATTGTTAAAATTGTAATTTATTACAGAAACTGTTACATTCAAGTAGGTACAGGCTTCATATTGCACCTCTAGGGTATCATTTTCTTTCAGGCTTCATATTGCACCTCTAGGGTATCATTTTCTTTCAAAGATGTTACCACTTCTGTGATGTAGCGGTCTTGATGTGCTGAGAAGAGTAACAAAATGTCTACAGAAACATACTACAATTGTTCCAAATCTTGCAGTGCAGCTTAGTAGCCCTTGAGAAAGCCAAACACAGATTGAGAGTAAGTCCTTCCCACAGAAGTCTTTTACAGTATTCAGAGAACTTTCAGAAAAAAGACTGTCACAGGAATCAAAAGACAAGCATCTCAAGGCCTCTTTAAGTCAGTCTTTGATTAAAAAAAAAGTACAGAACTTGGAGCTATTCTTAAAGAAGTTACATTATAACAAAATATGGCAAAAACAGTTTAAAAAATAAACTATTTATCCCTTAACAGGGACAAGAACCTGGTCCTACTTAAATGACATACAACAGCCCTAGAGGAAGGTTTTACCCCTGATTCAYGGTAGGGATCATTATCTTTCTGCTTAAAAGAAAGTGTACACACAGGTGCATGCATTTGCATGTGTTGCCAGTGCCACTGCTAGTTTAAGACAGCATTTCCATTCTGTCATTGACACATATTTCATTATCTCTTAAGATGGTTTATGGCCTTTCCTCCACTAAAAACATATTTCACAACCAGAAAAGCAGAATTAATCACATGAAGATTATGCCTTTGGTACAGATTTCCTAACAGGTTTCAGCTGATTTCAGCAGARGAGTTTACACAGCACTTAGGTCACCTCTTCAGACACAGTCTGAATTAACTACATTTTTCAAAATTATTATCCATTCTAACAAAACTTTTTTTTTACAGTTTCTCTAAGAGCAAGCTTAGAGTAGCAAAAGCTATTATGAACTCTTCTCTGTGGGAGTGCAATATTTGGTTAAGAGCCAGGAAACAAAAAGATAATACAGGACCACACAGCAAACATCCTATCTTGGTTTTATAATGTATAATGAGGGCAATTCTGAGGTGACAAGCACACAGAGAGGCAATATCTCTTTTGGGTGTCATGCAAATTCAGGCACACCTCCCCCCCCCCCAAAAAAAAAACTTTCCACAAAAAAGCTGATTAGTGGCAGCAGCACATAATACTATACCAAGTAATACATATATTATATAGTACCACATAACATATGCTATACTATATAATACTATACACATTCAACAAACAACTAGTGAGAGCATTTCCCAAAACAGCTCTACAGTGGCTGACAGAGCTTTTATTTCAATAACAAGTCAATCAATTGATTTCWATTTGCATCAGTTCTGCAAGCTAGAAAGTAAACTGTTATCTTTTGCATGACAGCAACACAAACACTACTATTTTTAGAGAAAAATCTATTTGATATTGAATTAGTCTGGTCAATAAAAAAAGGTTAAGAATTAAAAGGAGGAAATAGTCACAGGGGCTGTGACACTAGGGGCAACACAACAGCTCACTGTCCTGGCAGCACAGTTCAGATTAGGGCATCACAAACTGGGTCACAGAGTTAGGGTCATTAGCAAATACATGATTTGCTTGGTGTAAGCTTTCAGACTATACATTACCTTTCTAAGGTTTGCAAGCCACAACATATGAAYCAATTCAAAGCTCACAAAGTTCAACAACTGGCACTTATTATAGGCTCTATTTGGATAAGCCAGCACTAACAAGAACAAAAGGTGCGATCCAGACTGTCTTCAGTTTGAGTGCTTWAGTCCACTAAGCTCAAGGAAACGCRTACCTTCTCCATGTGGGCAACACCAAGTTCTCTTTCTCTCTCTCTCTCACACACACACCCCCTCAAAACATCCATGAGCCCAGAGGGCACACCCCCACACACAGGGCAGGAGGAGGCCTCAACCAGATCACGCACAAACAAAAAGGGTGAAACACACAGCTCCCCTGCTCCTTTCCCCAGCCGCCTCACACACACACCTGCACCCCGAGCCTCGCACCCCTTTGCCCGCCACCGCCCGCTCCTCAGCCGCCCATCCCAGCCCCCGCCAACTCCGTGTCGTTGCGCAGATCGTGGTGCCGCCGCCAACCGCCCTCCCTGCAAACGGCACCAACCGCTCACCCGCACGCGACGTTTCCCGCCTTTACTAGTCTCGCCCATATCACGAGACTACGGAGGCGCTCGAGCCCCCCCGGCTGAGCCGGCTCCAGCCCCGCCCCCGCAGCGCGCGGCGGCGGCAGCTGAGCGGCCGTTGCCCCGCGCGGCGCGCGCGCGGCCTCGTGCGCTGTTACCTCAGGGGCTTCTTCACACACGCTGCTTTCGAAAAAGCAGGAAAAGCTGAAGATAATTGAATTTCGGTTGGTTTCATTTGACACCCGCCTGAGCTCATTTAAAACCTTCATAAAACCTTCACAGCTGGGAGAGTTTATCACTTCCTCGTTAAAAAAAAAAAAAAAAAAAAAAAAAAAGCGAAATTAAAAAAAGAAAAGAGAAAAAAAACAAGAAAGAAGAGGGGCTGTGCTGAGGCCTGTCTTTATTTCCTGGCTGAATGGGCTGCCCAGCAAGGGTGGCTTGCTTGGGGAGCTGGGCTGCCCCTGCATCCCATCCTGGGGATGGCTTGCTTCATCTCAGCTACCCTTTCCCTCAAGTTTGCTCTGGGGATTTGAAGGAGGATGCACAGAGTAATATTTTTCATTGTTGGTTTAACATCAAGAGTAAGAGCAGYGCCTGAAGGCATCAGCAAATTCAAACAATCTAAAACTTAAGTCAAACATTACTGAAGTCACGTAAATTAAGCTTGTGTGGTTTCATCAAAGTTTCAGCATAAAATTGCATCTTGTGTGTTTAATTATGTAGGTTAACTCCTGCAATAGATAGTTCCAAAAATCTTTCCCACTGCATGAACAGAAAGCATTTTTCCTATCGTATTTACAWAAGAAGGTTCTCTCTACCCTTAGTTCTCATCCCATTTGCAGTGATACAAATCARAAATAACTTCAGCAGAATTATTCTGCAGCCAAACTGTTTTAGGGCAAGTCAGTTCTGACCAAATCGGCACAAACTCCGCAGCACGAAGACAAGCGAGTTTGAAACTGGTTTGTATTGGTCCTCCACACCTATACCTCTTCACCTTAGTAAGTCCAGAGAGCTTGTGCTACRCTGGAATCACAACATGTGGTGACACAGCAAAGGCAAAAAGTTAAGACGTATGTCAGAAATGAGTTATATTTTTACAAATTACACAAGGGGGAGAGCTCACWGAAGTATAGGGTGGCTGATAAAGCATGAATTCACAAACTTAGATAAGAACCAAGGAGCATTTCTTTATATGGAGATTAAGAGTAAAGATTATATATATATTTATAAGATTGTGAACTCAAATCCTCAGCCAATGAGGAGACAAGGCAGGACACAGAAATAATGAACTATGACAATATAAGGAGCAGACCAAAATTAACCGCATGCTGCTCTTCTGCTTAGCAGAGCACYCACAATTGCAATTGTGTATTAATAAAAGCTTGTATACACTATCAAACTGAAAATTGGCAAAAGAGATTTCATTTCTCACACATATAAACTGTCTGTATGTTTAAACTTACCTTCTTTGCTTTTCCTTTTTCTCCTGTAATAGTAGTATCAAATCTTTATAATCCATAAAGATTGATTATAGAAAGGGAGGGAGGAATGTGTAGCTACAGCTGCTCAATATGATTAGTACCACCAAAATGGGTTAACTCACCACATCAGCAAAATTAYTTGCACATGTGTTATTAATAACAGACTTTTACATTTATAATTAAAGTTTATAAGCCCATATATCAGGATAATTTCTGGCTGCACTGCAGGCTTTTGGGGAACTTTCTGGTTTCTGCATGTAGGTGTATGCCCTGATAATATTTCAACTATCTTTCAAGGTAACATTCAGACCACCAAATCTCCTATTTTTTCATGAAAAGGAAGCTCTTATAGGCCAGAAATAAAGCTACAGTGTGCTGCAGGCAAGTATCTTGTCTGGMCCCTATGCATAGAGGAAATATCTCAGAAGCATCTACTTACAGACTGAAAATCTACAGGTGGCCTCAATGCACTTGCTCAGTCTCCTTACATATTCAAAAGCACTGAACATCGTGTTTTCCTGGATGAAGGGCATATGCACAGAATAGCTATGCAGTATGCAGCTGGTCAGAAATGTGACCTTTTGTTCAGAAGTAAATTCTTAAGTTTCAAAACCATTCTAAAGTTTGCCAAACAAGTGGAAATTCCAATTACACAGATCAATTGACCAATTACATAGCTTCATGTTATACAGCTCAATGGCAAGAATCAGACCAATGTCGAGTTCATACTGGAGTTAAGAGAAAGTTAGAGGTTGTAACAAGAATAATTATTCAGCTTCTGCTAGCTTGACATTTACTTTTCATTGGAGAGGAAAAACTGAACCAGTCTGTATTAACGAACTTAGCTGATGAACAGGTATATAATTCTGCAACACAAGATTTATTACTTGCCAATAACATATTAATAGCTAAATCATCAGTCACCAGATCAATACAACCAACTCAGTYGTTCTTACTAATACCTAAATATTCCAAACTATTTAAAATATAATAATAGATTTACCTCATCAAAGCAGGGTTTAGAGGCAGATGGAAGTCTACGCAGCGCTTGCTGTCTTAGAATTCCTCTTTCAAATCTGTGAAACAAAATGTTACATGACTCAATCCAAAGCCATCAGTTGACTTTCATATAAGAAACATCGYGTGTTATTATCCAAAGCTAACTAGAGATCTTTATATGCATTACTAGATGAGATTTAATTTTCCTCACTTCCTTATTCAGACAAACTCCTATTATCTTRGAAACTGAAGATCATCCTTGTTCTGTCCGGTTGTGCATCCACATTCTGCTAYGATGCCAGAAGATTCTGAAGCACATGCTTAACATTTTGGCACTCAAAATTGAGGGACTCAGCAAGGTGCATATTGATGTTACATTTAGATTGAAAACATCTTCAGTTCACWAATTAATACATCAAGATGGCTGAACAAACAAAATTAAATGCCTGACTCTCGCCAAATACTGATTTTAAATATTGAATCAAACATTTGAACTACATTTGCATCAAGCATTAGCTAACCAACAAAGAAAATCTCTTTTTTTATACATAAAACTTTAAGCTGTTTGCACATTCAAGTAAGAATAGAGTAAATGTTTAAACACCCAAAGCCAAAATGCTCATGAGGTTTAAAATTCTTTTTTGAGGAAGAAGTTTTTAAAATGCTTTGATGATATACAGCTTAGGTTTGCTTTTCACTGGATCTTCTAGCATTTTAATTACATTATCAATTCTTTTTTCCTCTAGAGCCTTTGTATTACTTTCCTTGGATAAAAGCCTGAAATGTTGGGGCCAGAATTATTGAAGATCTGACAAAATTATTTAATTCCCCAAATGTTCTGTGCAGGCAGGAAAAAAGAGGCCAAGAAACAGCTGTTTGGCCTTTGGCCCCACCATGTTCATTGGAGCTTCAGTTTTTAGTTTTTTCTAGGTTCCAGTTTTTAATTTCCTAGCCATATATTCTAGCTTAATAAAGAGATAATCTCACAGGTAAATCATTAACCTTATTGCATGTGATAATTTCCTGTGTTGCAGGATATACTCCTAGTGACACAGTAAAAAGCCAAATGTTGTATTTTGGTCCCAAGAGCCCCTTTACCCTAAATTTCCTGGAAATCTATAGCCATTTGCARGTCTAGAGTTTAGACCACAGTCTCAAAACTTCTGAAAGGATTCCCAGGAGAGTAGGCAATTGTATCCTTATCTGTAACACACGTAGGCTATTAAGCAGCACAGCCCTCCGCAAGACTTCACCTGACTAACTGTAGCAGTGAACCTACAAAAAACTCCCAKAAAGGTTCTTGTCTGACTTAGATGACTTCCTTGGGTTCTTCAAGACATCCTGCATTGGTCCCATGCTTTCACTCAATCTACWGGTTATCGTGGTCCACTCACCTCAAGTCTTACTGGTTTCTATGATATTCAGCGAGGTGCGTTGAAAYTAATATCTGACCAAACTGAGATCCTCTAGAAAGACATGTTAGAAAAGCATCAAAGCCATCATATGCTTTGACGACCAAATTAATCACTGTGATCCAGTGAATCATTTCTTCCTATTAGCAGAACACATACAGTCTATAACCCAGCACACTCAATATAAGTATGACTGTTTCTAAGGCAGGACTCAAATATAGATCCACAAATCTAAAGCTAGGAGAATAGTGGCATCTCCAAGTAATTGCCTTTCTACTCACCGCTGACTTTGAATTGCAACAGAACAACCCCGTGATCTTTGGGGAATAATCAACACAGAACATCCATAAAACAAAAGAAAAATAACTATTATGTGTCACACAGCAGTCAGTTTTTATAGTATTTGAGTGTAAGGGCCTTGAGAGCATCCCTCCTCCTGGGGTTTGGCTGCTGGGGTTCAGGAATGACTTAGAGATCTAGCTGCCAGAGCTGACCTCATCCTGCAGGTGACAGTGGGGAGAGTCTCCCAGACCCCCACGGGGAGAGAGGCAGCAGCCAGGGCTGCCCTTGACCTTGGGAGCTGCCTTCAGCCTTGCACTGAGCCCCTGTCTGTGCTCCCAGAACAGCCTGGCCTCTGCTCAGCCCCAGTCCCCCACCCATGGGCACTGGCCTGGCTCAGCATCAGCCTTGGTCCATCCTGTGGCAGTGCTCGATGTCCCTCTGAGACTGGGGCTGCTCTGGCTCCCCCAGGGCCCTGCACCCTTGGGGCAAAGGGACAGGACCCAGTGGCCAGCAGCCCCTGGCCCAGCCCCACTGGCAGCACCCGTCTCCACCAGCCCCTTCCCACCAGGGAGCTGCTGGCCTGCATGGTATCCTGAGGCTGATCATTGACTCTGGGCCATTTAAGTAGTCCATAGCAGTATTAGTCAYAGCAATGAAGCTGTGGTAAAAATGGAGTAAGGCAAAATTATTTAGAGCAAGCATAGGCAAAAAAAAAGCCTCTGTACAGTATCCTACTAATGGAATGTGAACTAATATCCTACTTACGTAATTATGCATGGATAGGCAGCCTTCATATCAACAATACAAATGTAAACCTATCCTAAACCCCAAATAGATTTATAAATTAAATGATGTGTGAACCACTGTGTAAATCTCTTTAAAAAACAGTGCTTATTTAAATATAATTCTAGGAAGAGCTCAACTGCAGTTACCACATACAAAACATGACTTAAGGGCAGTCAAAAGGAGTTGAAATAGAAAAAATTCTTCCAACAAATCAAGAAATCCATACTCATGTGCAACCTATATAAAAAAGTGGGCTAARTACTCTGAAAGGCTGCCTCAGATTTGCTCTTTAGGTTACAGTTGCTTTTAATGCCTCTGTTTGAATATGTATCTTTTGTATGTCTCTTCAACAAGAAGTTAGACTTAGTAAACACTTCTATTTATTATCTAATTAAYATACTTTTTACTTATGCTCAGTAAAGATCATCAATGGCCCTTGCTATTGGTAACAACCTTGCAGCACAGACGCACGCTCCATTCCTCTTCAAGGATGAGAAAGAATAAAGAACAATTGATGTATGTTCCCAAAAAGTTTTCAGTATCATACTGTTTCCATCTTACAATAGATTTCCTGCAGAGGTAGCTCCTGTTTCCCTCTGAGCTGCATTTGTGCAGAAAATATAGTTTGACCCGTTAAAGCAAGAAGACAAAAATAATTAGAAACTTCTATGAACATTTTTGTTAGAAGCCAGCAGACAGAAATAAAAGTCAATAGAAAAATAAATGCTCTCTTTCCTGTAATCCATATGTTGTATTATCTCCTTGATTTCAGACAATTCAATGTGATGACTGTATGATGCAATTTTTGTCCATGAGTCCGAACCTGAAATAAAAGGCAGGATAGTTTAGCAGCTGTGACCCACAAGGTAAGAAGGAAAACAAAAAAAAAAAACCCTAGGCACATTTTACTTCATTTCTTTATATACTGTCCTCTTCTATTTACAAATACTCTTTTAGATAAATGTTGTTCTTCTTTTCCTTCCAGACAACAGAAACCATTTAACAAATCATTCTTTCCTCAACCTTACCTAACATTGTTACAAGCTTACACACATGCTTTATTTACAGTAGGTCTACGCTCCAGTAAGATCACAACACAGATGACTCACCAGCGTAAGACGCTGGACTCTTAACAAAGAAAGATGGCAATCAGGCTGCAGCATGTTACATATACATGCCTAAGATTTATGGAAGCTGAAGTAAGCGAGATTCTAAGGCAAAGGACTTCCCCTAACAACTGATAGTGCCTGAAGAATATAGAAGAACTGCACAAAAACTAATTTGTCAAAACCAATAAAGACAAACCCAAGAGAGTCAGTGAGGACTTCACACCCAGCATACGCGGTCCTCTGTGTTACATACCACTGTCCTGTGCGTACCACCTGATGATCTTGATGCTTGTGAATATATGGGTATGTGAGTGTGAATAAACAAAATTTATTAGGGAACGCATGTGAGTGGGTAAAATTAACTTAGACATTTTGTAAATATGTATCATCTTCCCTTTTTGTAAGAGCTCATCCTGTGTTCTACTAATTCTCCTACATGGAAACAGATGAACCTTGACTGCATCCCCTACCTTACTGGCTGCTAAAACTCAAAACAGCCCAGGTAGATCCATCTGTTTGTGCCRACTAGCAGCAATTACTGTCATCTATAAGCCAAGCAGAAGCTGTCTGAAGTCTCTATTCTTGTGAAAGCAGGAAATGAATTTGCATTTCAGAAGAGCAAAGGGTACTGTGGGAAGGCTGGATATGGCTGGAGCAGTCTATGATGTCAGTCTTTTAATCTCTACGTTTGAATGCTCTGTGGAACCTACACTGAAACACCACAAGCTTTTAAATTAGAGCTTTAGGCAGTGGTTAAAAAAATGTCCATATCAATGTTTTGTTTTAGTTAGAACCTGTCGTGTGTCTAACGTTAACATAGAATTGTTTAAATAATTTACTACATGCTAATTGTGTGAAGTGCATGATCAAGGCACTGTTTCCAGAACAGGAATATATGTGCCACTCACTGGAAAATCAAAACATTTTATTTTGAAGGAAAAATTCTCTGGATATGCAGCTTTAGATACTTTTTGAACTAAATGAATTCCTATATTCTAATTATGTTTAGCAAACTAGAAAACAYAGCTCTAGCAATCAAATTATAATTGCATTAAAAGTTTATTATTACTTATTAATTGAGTAAAATCATCAGTTAGAAAACCCATTATATATACATTAACTTCTGTAGAATGCATACAGCCATACACAGAATCCATATCCACGGACTTCAGCTTGAATCTGGACACCTATAGGCCTTCTAAAATGGAAAAGTGGATGAGAAAAAGTGGAATACTTCTAAAGTATTAACTGAAGTCAGCAGGTCCAGCAGATCCACTAGATTTATGAACGGAAATTACATGGCCTCAGAAAGGCCAACATTACATTCCATAACAATTTCATATATGAATAAGAAAATAACAGCAACCATAAAGTACTTGTGACACATTATTCCTCAAAGCCCATGAGATGACAGTTAAAGAGCTTGATATGCACATTAAGATAGGATCAAATAGGTACATTTCAATCTTTCCTAGCTTTCTTTAGGTTGCCAAGGTAGAAATGTGATAAACTGCTACTACTTCAATTTTTGCTGAGTAAGCAAAAGTTGAAGTATCGCTAGGGGTCTGGGGGGGAGTGTTCTTGATCTTATTTTTGCACTACAAGGTAAGAAAGAGAAAGAAATATCAGAAGAAAAATGAGGCCATATATCTCAATCATTGTTCTGTGGAGAAGAAAAAAAAACTCAAAAAGCCTTCAGAACAAACTTAACACAAAGAGCCATTTCATTATATGCCATATTCTATTAACCATGCAAGACAGAAAACCTAGTATGCAGGTTTTGGAAAAGTCGAAGAAATGCCCTAATACCTATGGCTGCTTTGCAAAGCACTCAAAAAAATTAGTCAGATTCCCCAACTGACTATTTTAGCCTTTCCTTTCAGAGTGCTATACGCTAGAGACCTGAGACAGCTACCTTGCTCAAGTGGCACAGAAAAGTGGTTCTTCAGAAACAATGAAATTTTCCCACTGAAAAGCAATAAAAACAAAATACAATCTATGTTTTCCCTCAGGAAAAAAGAAATACCAACAGCAGAGATAGTGCCAGATGGAAAAACAATCTCCTCCTAGGTTAAGGATAGACAACAATAACAACATCTGGCTACTGAGATGCGAGCCCCAGCACATGGCACAAAGCTCTATGYTTAGAAGGTGGCTTTGGTTACCCTTTCTCATATAAGCTCTTACTSAATTAGGTTTTGAGAGTGAGTTTACTCTAAAATGAAAAACAAAACAAAAACATTCATCAGCAGAGCTAGCCATGAAACCACTCAGAGTATACTGAAAAGTATTTGAAGAGCTAGTGGAGGGAGGTCTACTACAGATTCATTAAAAAAACCACATTGTTTTGTCAATTTTGAATGTCTCTTGTGCACTAYAGTGAGTGGCGCTGACATGTGGAGACAAGTTAAGAAGGAGGGCAGCAACACTCCTTCTTTACATTATACCTACTTTCTTCCAGCAAGGCCTGCTGAAATCATCAGGTGCACAACAATCTTATGGTACTCAGACTCCACTGGAAGAAACAGACATCAAAACAACTGTAGTGTTTTAGCTCACACTTTCCTTTTTATTCWTGTACTTTATTCTAGTTTATTTATTCAGTTTCTTCTTCTCCTCACTGTTGGCTGTCTACACTTATTTTTTTGAAATACAGAATGGCTAACGAAGAAAAACTTACTCTGAAATTCACACATAACATCCTCAGTCTTGTGTAACCTCCTGACACTAATTAATGGGTGCAATGCAGAATCACAGAAAATTCAGAGTCCTCCTGAGGTCCATCCCAGCCCAAATTTTCTGTGATTCTGAAGCAAGGAGTCTCCTGCTGCTGCCACTCACCCCTTCCTTCTGGTGCTATTGCTTGGCTCAGCTTCGGCCAGCTCCGATGCCTCCACAGATGTAGCTCTCACCCCCTCGTCAGCCACTGAGGCAGCTGCAGATCTGCAGGAGGAGAAGGAGCTATCCTGCTGCCCGAAGCCATGAGTTTCTGGCCTTCCCATCTCGGGAGTCTCCATTTGCAGCCTGAACAAATGTGGTCTCTGCCTGCCCCTCCTCCTGTGCTGTCAGGGGATGGGGCTCTCGTTTCTGCAGGGTCTCTGCACAGACCACATCAATCTATTTTTCATCTTCCCTGATGTTCCACGGACTGCTCCTCTTCTCCTGCCGTGCCTCAGCCAGGGCTCCCCCAGCTGCAGAGGCTGGCCAGCCGGCAGGGGCAGCCTCCAGGCACTGCTGGAGGCCCTGTTGGGAGAGGGGAGCTGCTGGAGTTGGACCATGTCCTGTGGTGCAGCACTGCTCAAGGGCAGCTGGAGAGCAGTCCCGTGCCATCTTCAGCAGAGTTCAGCTAGCCTCTAATTGCTTGAAAATTACATGATTTCCTTATGCAGATTCCTCCTCCAAACCAAGGGCTGATGTTGTCCCCTAATGGAAGCAGCCACTGGAATAGATGGGGCTGATTCTGATCCAACACAGCAGTCCCAAAGTGTAGYTTTGCTCAGAGAAAGGCTCATAAATGAGTGGCGATGAGAGGAGCACTGCGACTGTGCAGGGCTAGGAACAGGGCTAAGAAGAAAAAGGCTAGAGTAAAGAGAGAGCTCAGGCAATCAAACACAAAATTTGTATTTGTGGTGTAGTGGAGGACACAAGGTGACAATAAGAAGTGAGATCAAGAAAGTTTTATGGTACAGTTTTATGACTTTAAGTRCAGTGTCTCAGATCTTTCTGGTTTTACTAGAGCTTTTCCTGCTCTATTCAAGTCTATTCCAACTATTTCTTCGCCCCTCTATCATACTCACCACTTCAGCTTTACTTCACACTTTTTTGAGTCCTATTTTAAACTGCAACATGGCATTGCCTGCCACTGTGCTCTATATTCTGCATTTGTTCTTCAGTGGCACATCTAGACCAGAAAGGTCCTGTCCCTTTATATTGTTACTTCTTTGAGTCAGAGACAGTCATTAGCTGGTTTTTATTCCTAGACATTTTATACCTAGCCATAACAAAGGCCTTACCCTTTTCTAGCTTTTCAAGTGTGGTAATAACTGATACAGAAGTGGAAGACCAAACAACTTGAATGGTGATAAATACAAATCCACACCGAATGGATTAGGCAAGGATCTGACCATCCTCAGGTTCCACTTTCTCCAAGATAAACTTCTGTGAAACTGTTACAGAATCTTTTTTGAGCAGGAGACTCAGAGCAGCACTGAGTGCAGAGACACAAAAAGGGCACATGCCTACAGCAGCTGCACTTGTAACCCCCAACCGAGAATGGCTAATAAATAAAACTATTCAAGAATGTTAAGCAAAAAATAAACTTATAAAGCAGCCTGAAACATTTTGTCTAATTTACCTTGCATACAATGCCTTTCAAGGCTTGAAATCTTGGTGAGTTTGACAGCCACAGCCCTCCCAGCCCTCAGATCACAGGGACAGCCTTGCCAAGGGCAAAAGCCAAGATCCTCAAAGAAAGCAAGGTTTGCAAAAGCACCAATTCTTTATATTTTCTTTTTTTCAAGTTCTTATCTTTTATTTCTGTTTTGAAAGGAACTAAGTTTCAAAAAATAGTAGTAAAGTACTAAAGTATGGAAGAAAGTGAGTRTAGCAGATTTTTTTAAAAAATAAAGGACAAACTGGGGTGAAAAAAGGAGGAAACTTTTCATCTTGCAGATGTCAAGCTCCAATTTCTCAGAGACAATGTATGGTATGTACCTAAAAACCTTATATCAGGAGGAATGAGAAATCTCCCAGTCTGCCTTSTACTTCTTAATAATCTGTAGGAGCCTGTAACTTTAAAAGGAAATCTATGTACACTTTTTYCCCCCCACTGAAAACTAGAAGAAGATAATAAGAAAAAAAATGGCAGGTTTGGGGGTTTAGTTTCAATTAAACATTTACAACAGCACATAGCTATGAATTGACCTTTGTTTATGAAGGCCATTCAGACAGGAGCTTTGATCTCATGAGAAACAATGTGTATGAAGTGATATTGTTAAAAAATCACAAATTAACAGCCATTAGTTGCAGCAAAGACTAAGACTTGCACAAAATTTTTATAGATAGATATTYTTTATTGCTTTGTTTATTGCTCCTTCTTTGCTTTTAACTAAAACTGCTTTTTTCCCCTTCAGTGTAAAATGTTAGATTTATTTTTGCAGTCTTTTTATATTTCTCTTTCCCTTGATTCATAAATCACATCTTCAGACAAACATATTAKTGTTACAAACCAAAAAAAGAAAAACATGCAAGATGTAATTTTAGGTGCTGCCTTTCCTAAGTTTACACTTTCCTTAAGTTTAAAACAGCATTAGGTTCTCAGGCCAAGGAGTACTTTTGGAGTATTAGTTTGCAATTCCAGTGCTAGCACTAGGAAAAATGAATTTTAAAGCCAGCTCAAATTTTCTTTCATTTAAAAGCTTTGAAAGGCTGAAAGCTAACGGGCCTTTCTCATCTACCGTCTTCTTTTTACAGTTTAAATTACAGTATATTAGCAAAATAAACCCAGAAAAACTCTTGGCAGGTACAACCACTTTTTAACCAAAATCTCAGTTCTTGTTGACTTTCAGCTTTAAGTCATACAAAGTTATGGGTCAACAGACATTTATTCACTTTGATTTGCTTTAACTCTCATTAATAAAGAGCTAAAAAATCCTAGTGTATGCACAATATTTTCTAAGAGACTGGTACCCCTGAAGTTGCAACCAGTTTTCTTCTGTTTTATGGATATGTATGCATATATGTGCATATCAGTAATGGTTCTGCTATTGCTAACATTGCCACAAAGGAAACAGGACAGCATTAGTCCTAGTTTAGGAGTTGAGGAGGAGCTGTTTCCTATTTGGGGCCTTGAAAACACACAAACTCACAAATCTGTTCATGAGGCTTTTAGCTTAAGCATATTTGAGTAATTATTAGAGATACAGCATAACTAAGCCCAGCCCTGGGGCAGAGATGGAGACAAATATTCAAAAATAGGGAAAAGGTAGATATTGAGATACTTATTAAGAGAACAAACGTATACAGAAATTGCATGAATATTTTGGATTTTGATAGCCTATATTATTTGAGGGGAAAAAAAAGTGACCTATTCACCCTGTTCAAGCTTTTACTGTGCTTTTGGAAGGAAGCCCTTGAATGAGCTGAACCAGCTCCATAAGATATATATGGAGTGCTCTTAATTCCAGTGCTTTACAGATAAACAGACATACAGAAATGGGAAAGTTTGTTGTACTAATGTATACCTAGGGACATGCTCATTATCTGTCTGCCTTGGTTAGAAGATTGCTAAAGTAATTTTAAATCACTACACACTGCTTCTGAGATGTATCCATTTAATTTTGCATCTCGGTGMGGTTCAAGCATTTTAAATATAAAAACACATGGAATCCATATAGTTCAACACAGGTGACATCAACTGAAACMGAGCTGAAATACAAACAGATATAAACAGATACATCCTCCTCCTTCCAGAGGAGGAGCAGAAGCATGTTTCAGAACAGTGGGAAGACCTTCTCTTTTGTAGAGCAAGGCTGTGTGGGTTGTGTGGACCACTCACGTGGATGGGCTGTGACAGTGCAATTCCGTCAGTGAACTGAGAGATACAGACTGATGAGCCTACTGAATTATGAAGTCCATTCTTATTTTTAAAATACCTGCTAAGGCACAAAAACATAGATAGGACTTTGCAACAGATACCTTCCACATTCTTGAGTAGATCATCCAACCTCTTCGATTTACCTTCTGTAAAGTAGAGAAATTATTCACAGAGAAGAAAAAAAGTTACCTATATGTCTCTTCCCTATGTACAACCATGCTAACATGTCGGAGGCCTCAGTGAGAAGAAGTTGCCATGGGAGGATARAAAGCACCACCCACACTGCAGCATGTCTGGGCCAGCAGCCCAGGGGCAGGAGGCACATTCTGCTCCAGCCACTGAGCCTCCCACCAAACTGAAGGAGCCAAGCAAGAGAGGCAGCAAATAGCACAGCATCCACCACAAAGACAGGCAGAGTGACAGACTCCTCACAAAGAAGGCAAGAGCTCAAGGTGCACATTGCACAAGAGGACTGCAAAAGGTCATGCTCAAGCTATGGAGGACAARGTCTCCTGCAACTGGGTGCACAGGGAGTCTGTGACCTAGCAGCAGGAYAGCAGTTCTTCCTCCACCCACATGCAGAGGCTCAGCTGCAGATCAGGTAGAGACCCAGGAAGAGGCTGACCCCCAGCAGGTTCTGGCAAGGAGGTGTCAGGGCTGGCCACACTCCACCACCAGGTCACATGAAGAGGAGGCAGCAGGTAGGAACAATCAGTGACTACCTTCTCTAGGAGACAGGGCAGCCACCAACCCAGTCTGCTACCGAGACAGATCTCCTGTGGCTCAAGCATAGGTGCAGGACTGTGGATAAGAGATGTGCAGGGGGTACTGAAGCAGGTGGCCAGGGCAACTGTCTGTCATCTTTGAAAGGTTCTGGCAATGGGGAAGGCTATGGACTACAAGACAAAGGCAACTTTATACCCATCATCCAAAATGGCAAGAAGGAGGCTCTGGGGAACGAAAGGCCTCAGCTCTGAGGGACCTGAAGAATATAACCTCCTGGAAGCCACTTCCAATCACATGAAGGACAACAAAGTGACAGGCACAGGCTGCCTAGACTTCAGCAAAAATTGCTCCTGACCAACTGAATTGCTTTCTAGGATGAAACAACCAACTCTGGAGAAAGAGAGAGCAGTGGATGTCATTTTCCCTGACTAGTGGCTAGTTGTAAATGACATTTATAGGGCCTGATATGGGGGCCAACACTGTTCAACACCTTAATCAGTGACTCAGATGATAGCACTGAATGCCCCCTCATTATGCTCACAGAGGCCACCACACTACAAGAAGGGGTTGCTAAGCTGAAGAGTAGGGCTCTATTCAGAGGGGCTTCGACAAGCTGGAGAAATGGGCCATCAGGAACCTCACAAAGTTCAACAAAGGCAAACATGAAGTCCTACACCTGGGACAGAATCTCCCCCTGCACCAGTAGAGGCTGAGGAGCGCCTGGCCACAGAGCAGGTCTGAGGTAAAGGTTCTGGTGGATGAAAATTGAACAGGAGTCACCAGTTGGCCACTGCAGTGGTGAAGGCTAACCACATACTGGACTGTACTAGCAAGACTACAGGCAGCAGATTCAAGGGAAGTGATTACTTCCCTCTGTGCAGCAGCACAGTTTGGAGTCCCCCACATAGGTCAGACACTGATGACGTSGAGCCAGGTCAGTGAGGGACACAGACATAGTTAAGGCATTAGAGCACAGAGCATAAACAAAGAATTGCTGAGGGAACTGGGTCTTTAACCTGTCTTTAACCTGGAGACAAGGTGGCTAACAAGGGACCAGACTGCTGTCTTCAGCTRCTTAASAGGTRGTTATAGAGAAGATGGAGCCACAATTTTCTCAGATGGACAAGAGGCAACAGCCACAAATGGCAATATTAGAAATTACAACTAGATATAAACGGGAGAAAGGTTCACAATGAGCACGGATAAGTACTGGGACAGGTCACTCAGAGAGGTCTGGCAGATCTTCATTCAAAATTCAACAGGACAAAGCCCTGAATAATGTGATTTAACTTTGAAATCAGTCCTKCTTTAAACAGGGGATTAATCTTTATGATCATCATTGCTCCCTTCCAACCTGTGTATCAGAAAAATGTTTTTGAAAGTTTCAAAACTTCCTTCTGCTGAAAACTGCATCAAGGCATAATACAAAACAGTTACAGGATCCTTGGTCTTAAATATGCAAGAGGTGAAATGTTTCATTCCCAGTGGTGACAATCAGCGCAGCTGCAAGATCTCTAACAGCACAGAAAGAGCTGACAAAGGTATAAATGCAATTTTTGTCATTCCAAAATGCTGACTCTTCTTTCTGTCCCAWATCACATTGAAAGGACTCTTTTATATATTGGATTTAATGTTCACTCTCTCATATACATATATTTTATGCACACATTGATACATATCAATGTTAATACAGTGTTTGTTTTCTGTGAAAAGTTTTTTACAAATAAATTGCCACAAAATGTTTCAAATTGAACTTGAATATGCAATTCTCAGTAGAAAGTGCTCTACTGAGACTTTAAAGGCAAATCTGAATTCAATTTTTTTCTATCATAATAAACCTGATGTTCTGTGCTTTCTGACTTTGATTAGCTTCATTGTAGACATCTTGGTTATTCCTGTTCCTGCAAATTTCACAAGCCCTACCGAAGACCATTCAAAATGTCAACACTGTTATTTGGGCTAAACACATACCACTCAGAAAAAAGATGCCAGCCTTTTGGAGAGGTCAATGCAAAGTGTATGCTRCATGGTAAAACATGATGCAGAAGATAGGTTAAATTGTTTATTTCTCAGTTGTTTTTGCTTTATGGGACCGAAAATCCACATCTATTACCTGCTGCATAATTAATATACTAGTTGGGGGCAGGATGGGGGAGACTGACACAGCTACRAAGATAATTCATTCTTTGAGTCTTGCAACAAATTTCCTAAATGCTATCAAACCAGCTTTAATATTACAACAATGTAATCTGAAAAACTTGAAGAAATACAGAATGCTTCCTTGAGCCCTTCTCCTTCCACTTTCCTCTCRGTGACAATTATCAAGGAGGTACAGTAAGTATTAAGAAAACGTGTGCCAGTGAGAAATGCAAAAAGATACCAGATATACTCTGCCAAATTGCAAAACATTTCACCTTGAGAGACAAGGACTCTGTTATGGGTTTCTGAACTAATGAAGTAAGAGTGTGAGACAGATGTGCCAGCTGGCAGAGCTGATAAGCCATTGCTTTCTGTGGCTTATGCAGCAAGATGTGCAAAGCAATCCCATCCAAACCAGTCTTGTGCTCATGCTCAGATTAGAAATCATAGAATCATAGAATGGTAAGGTTGGAAGGGACCTCTGGAGGTCATCTAGTCCAACCCTGAGCACAACCCCATACAGGATTGAACTCACAACCTTGGCATTAGCAGCACCACACTCTAACCAACAGAGCTAAACCTAACCCAGCCAATGCTCATCTTTCTTTCAATAAATTAGCTTTGGCATGGTTTTCTTGTTATATGAGCATTCACATGGCCCCTTTGGAGGGCCTGAGAGGGGTTGCTGGTCATACTGCCAGATTGAAGAAGATGGAGACAAGGCAAAACCTAACCCCAGTCTGGCCAAAGGAGACCACAAACATTGAATAAGTTGGGAAATATCATCCCAGCAATTAAAATTCAGTAACTGGCCTTGTTCTTCAGGAGTTTATTTTCCTGATAAATCATTTGGTAGATCAATTTTGTTAGTGACTCTTTCTATGGTTCAAAGTAGAAACCTTACCAAAGTAGAAGCTCTTAGCCTGCAATTAGGGTGCCACTGATATCTCCCATGGAGCTGGACAGTAGGGCTAGGGTCTATGATCACATGGATTTGTATGCCTGAATGTCTCCTCAAGTAAAACAGTTTGTAATGAATCAGAACCTAGAAGTCCCCAAAGCCAGAACTCAACTAATCAAAATACTTGTGAATGTATTTTCCTTTCCCTAACCTAGGATGAGATTCTGAGAACACTAACCCGTGGCCTTCTGTAGAGTAGGAGTGGAATAGCAAAAGATCTTTGAAAGTACTTCTGTGATCTAAGCATTTRAAAGTCTAAATGAATTGGCACTGAATACAGAGAAAGAGCAGGCTGTTTGCAAGCTGCTTTTTGCTTTTTGGTTTATACCATTGCCTTACTTAAAACAGCAGCATTAAGACTAAGCCTGTCTGTTCTGTGCCGGCATGAACTCTATGTTCCCACCTGACATCTCTCCTTTAAAAAAAATGAAAAAAGAAAAACAAAAAAGTGTCCTTGTAAAGTCAGCTTTTACCCTCCCAAACAAGATGTTGTAACTGATCTTTTCCATGCTGTGCAGTCATAGTAGTCACTAACAACCACAGAAAACCTTTAAAAGCCTCAGGGTAAAAGACTGTAATTGTTATGACTATGACACTTTGAAAAGTGTAAAAAGGTACTCAGAAGGTAGGATGTCTGCCATAAATAAAAAGTATCAGCTAATTCTGTTCTTAAATCGTCAGTCCTAGCTGCTTTCCAGGTTCAGAAAAAGAGCATGAACTTCATAAGAGTAAGAACTAATCTGAATAACGATGGGTAAATTTGTCACTTACAATCCAAACAAACCCACTTAGACAAGCCTCATAAATGAGGGAATAATAACTGAATCTTCCTGGAAAGTGAAAATGTGGTATTAAAAAAAAATCAAATTAGATTTTTCCTTAGTCATATGGCAACAATTCCTATTTATAACCAATTTCAATGACAAACAGATAATCACAGAAAAATACCAATCCATTTTATTAGGCAYGAGAGGCATTTAATTTTGTACTGGATACATGGGCAAATTTAAACATTCTGAAACTGTTTTTTCAGTATTCACTCTGAATAAAGAATAGTAGCAATCTGTTAATTTTGAATACAAGTTAAACCAAAGAAATAGTATGCTATTCTACTAATCTTTCACTCACATCAGCCATCATCATTTATTCAAAACACTTTAATTACATAGCATATTCCTTGCAGCTTTTTCCTTGATAATCCCACTGTTTTAGCATTTCAAGTGAAATTGTTTATTGTGACCTTAAGAAACAAAAGAATAAAAAATAAGACCAAACAAAATCTAAGAATAACTTTAAAACCTACAGATTATTTTGTGAGGCACTTTATGGCTTTTAACTGAAAAGCTCCCAGAGATGAGTATCATTTTCTAGATGTGAAACTTTTTTTGTTATTACTACAATCACACAGGATTTGAGAAGGTTGATGGTACTTGAAGAAAAACACAGCAAAAGTTAATAGACTTAAAGCCAACAAACTAGAAGAAAACCAATGAAATATTCTGATTTTTAAATTCATAAACTCAACTTAGGATTTGTAGCTGGAGAAAGCAGTCCAGCCATATAAAAAAATCTTTCTGCCTACTTCAGCTGGGTCACTGTGGGAAAACAGTCAAAAAACAAACAAACAAAAATCACACACAAGTTTGAATAAACAGACCACAGATAACAAAGTTAGCAAAACTTCATCTTGCAGAAGTCAGAATTCCTGAAGTCATTTTCTAATTTACTAGACAAGAAAATTTTTCCAATCCATTTGATATAGAAATGAAAGAACAAAGCAAAACATATGGGTTTGTGTCAATAAGTAAGTTTTAGAACTATGTAACATAAGCCAATTAATTTGATCTTGGCATGCTACACTCGGAAAAAAGCTCAAGACTGAAGGCATTAAAAAAAGTCAGTTATGAGCTGGATCTTCAGCTCATTTGTACTGAGAATCTCAATCACATGCTTGTGCAACCTCTGTGTACAGGTGTTGCTTTATTGCCAGGATGCTACATAAGAGTAATAAACTTCTCTATGTGGGACTCTTGATTATAGATGACAAACTATAAATCACTACCTTGTTGCAGCATCAGAAACCTCAAGATGTGATCCATCACGCCTACATCCCACTGTTTTGTTTAGCAGGAGGTATGATTTATCACAATCATTTAGGAGCATGATGCCTCTTACTGCTGGAAGAAAAAATTAGGGCCATACTTGTCTTGAATACTGCTGTCCTCTAATCTTCCACCATTGCTACAACATTCTGTGCTGGTATCATTTGATATCCGGTCTATGCAAGAATAAARGGACAATGTAAGGTGCAAGGCAATGGAGAATCAAATACTGGATCTTAATTCATTTATAAAACAGTATTATTCATTAACTTCTATGAACTAAAAAAGTCACAATATAAGCAATATTCCACTACATTAAAATGAAACAAGTCTGTTTTACAACAACATATAAAACACTCAGATATATGAACAGTTGTTTACAGAACAGAGCAATAAGATGCGAGTTGCACACTTAAAAATGCAAGAAACAAAATTTAGAGATTAAGTACTGAAATAATGAAACATACATGTGTGTTTTTTTTCCTGCAGCCCAGGACACAGTTTGCCTTCATTGCTACAGGGCACATGGYTGGCTCATGGTCAGTTCCTGCCCAGCAGGACCCCTCAGGACCTTTTCAGCAGAGCTACTGCCCAGCCAGTCAGTTCCCAGCCTGTATTACTGCTTGGGATTATTTGGTCCCCAGTGGTGGACCTCACATTTATCTTTAGTAAGTCTCATGAAATTCTGCTGGCCCAACCTTGCAGCCTCCTCATCCTTGTGCTGGAAGGACACATCTGCCTCTCCTCCCAGTTTGGTATCAACTGCAAATGTGGTGAGGGTGCCTTCAATTCTATCATCCAGACTGTTTATAAAGGTATTGAATAGCACTGGATGCAGTATTGATCTGTGAGAACCATCACCACTTATGACATTAATGACTGGCTGTCAGTTAAACTTTGAGCTATTAACCATCACCTTCCAGTTTTAGCCAGTTTTTCACCTATCTTATAGTCCATCTGTCCATTCCATACCTTACCAGCTTGTCAACAAGGATGTCRGGGAAGACCATGGCAAATGCCTTGCTAAATTCAAGCTAGATGATACTCTCAGTTCTTCTTCATCCACTGTGCAAGCTGTTTCATTGTAGAAGGCAATCAAACGTGATCTACCCTTAGTAAATCCATATTGGCTTTTTCCGGTCACCTTCTCGTCCTTCATATGCCTGAAAAGAAGCTCCTGTGAGGACCTGTCCATAATTTTCCCAGGGCCTGAAGCGAGGCTGATTTGTGTCTGGTTACCTGGATCTTTGTTTTTGTAGATGGTTTAGTAGTTGCCCTTTCCCAGACATTTAGGACTTCTTCCCACCTCCATGAGCTTTCAAAGCTAATAGATTTTATCCAACTATTTTAGCACCTTCAGATGCATCCCATCAGGTCCCATAGTCTTGTATACATCCCATTTGTATAGATCGTCTGTAACTCGACCCTCCTCCACTATTGGTGGTTTCTCCATCTTCTACCCCTTCTGTTTCCTCAACAAAAAGTATTTCATAACCTAATTTCCAAGCACAAAGTCATTAAAGGTCCACTGAAAAAAACCTTTTTTTTGTATATGTATACATATGCGTATGTGTGTGTGTGTATATATAATATATATATACACACACTTGTATAAAATGCACGCATATATGTATTTTGTCCAAATAGCTAGTTACTGTTACTTAGGAGGCAGCGTTCTTTAGATGCTCTTTCCGAGAAATTGCTCAATGTTAAAAAACAGGTCTGAGAAGTAGAGATTTAATAGCCTCCAATACACAGGAAAGATCACTCTTTCAGTGAAGATAAGATGACACACAAGATTTGACAGGGAAAACATATTTCTTTGACAGCTGAAACCAATTTAAATGCTGCAGTAACTCTTGAATAATGGCTTACAACAATTACTTTTCACTGTTCTCTAGTCTCACCCATGTTCTCTCACAATAAAGCACTAAAGGTCAGGTATGCAGGCAGCAACTTTTTAACGGAAAGAAAAACTGGCTGGACTGTGAGGATTCTTTGCCAGGAAGAACAGCAAGTAACTTGGAATTAATCAGGTTTCATATTATAAGGAACTATCTTCAGAGGAGGACTAGAACTCCAGGAGCACAGACCTCCAGCCACAAACTTTAYTGGCCATCATTCCTGTGACCACCAACGTGAAGCTGCATGTTGCTACTGAAGATAGAAGTGTAGAGTTTTAAAGTATAGGCAAGCAGACCCCCTCCCCCAGCCGCCCCAATCCTAGATTAAGGCTACTCACAATAAAAAGACAGTGAAAAACGTTTGGTTGTTGCCTATGAGAAAGTCTCTTTATATAATATTGGAGTATTTGGGGGACTTCCTGTCTAGCCTTTTTCGGAAGGTTGAGTTGTTAATCATTTACACTGCAGTGCTCAACAACAGAAACAGTTGTGCGTTCACGATAGGCCAGAAGCCCTGCAAACAGTAGTATGGACATATGCCAACACGTTAGCATTTTGACCACATAAATCTTAGTACTTAAAACAAAACACCCCACAAATATCACACATCTGAGCAAAGCTGTCACCAGCACAAGATTACCAAGACAGGCAAACAACAATAACAGAACAGCTACTTCTTCTTTTAAAAAAAAAAAAAAAAAATCAAGCCTGTAATTTGATATATATTCTCACAAGAAACCTGATATCGCTACAGGTAGCAGAGGAGCATCACCAAGAACAATCAGTAAGATTATGCTGTTTAGGAACTCAATTCTCACTGGTGCCCTAAGGCCAAGATCGAGGAAAAAGCTGAAAAGAATTACAACACTAAGTACTATTTACCTTCTCTCCCCATCTCACAGAGGACCAAAATCTGCAGGGCAGCTCAGAAGGACAATATTCACAGTGCTGCTCTAGCTACATCCAGTTGCACCTTGTTTTAGTTACCAGTCAAGGCCTGCCCCATTTGGCATGAGGGTAGCAGCAGACCCTCTCCTTTTGCATATCCACATACACATCCCCTGCCTCAGCTTTGAAAATTAATGTTATGGAAGACACAAACATCTTTGTCTTTAAAATCAGTTTCAATTCAGCCCATGTTGCAGGTTCCCAAACAGTTGTATGAGAAAGCAAGAGTGTTGGGCTCACTACAACTAAATCCCTATGGGCAAGTACCAGCATCACAGAAACATGAAACTTGGAAATAATTGGTAAATGAGTTGGCAAACTTGCTAAGGAAGCCACAAAGAAAGGCAAAGAGACAACTACCTTATCCAAATGCTGGTAAGGCAGAAGACAGAAATAGGTCACCCCACCACCAGTGTCTGGGCTTTGTTCATTAGCTTCAGTTTCTAGCACTAGCAAATCCTTTTTCTTTAGAACTAAAGATAAATAGTAGGCACAGGTTACCAAATAAATCCCGCTGAAGAGCATATMCAGATACTAAAAAGAGAAAAATTACAAATTCTTTTAATTCATATTTAATCTCATTTAATTTGCAAGGAAAAAGCAGGGGGGTGTGATCTTGTTACAGGTGATCAGGGAAAGAAAAAATTCAGGTAAACATCAAATCCATCTCAGCTAAAACATTTTGTTTGAAATACATAAACTGGCTCTGCTCTAAAGAGAAAATTCCACTCAAAAAATATTTCCATAAACAGCAACAGTTTCTAGAAATATTTTAATATTCTTTACATTGCTATTTTTTCCCGCAAATCAGTAAGCTAGTGTGTATCACAGGCAGCTATGTACCATTTTGGATAGGGCTCTTTTTGTTTAAAATTAAAAAAAGATCTAGTATCATTAATTCCACTCAAAGAAGCACTTTCACAGCATAGGGATGTGATATATTTTTATGGATGGACCTGAAGAAAGACTGGCTAGGTTTCATTATGATTAATGATGCTTATTGAACTGTCTGAATTCAAATGACTAAGTAACATGTTAATTTAAACACAGCACCCTACCAAAGCACTGCTAATTAGAAAATCAACAAAGTCTAAGCTAAAATAAATATTTTAGAGATTTTTTTTGGGGGGGTGATTTAAGAAGCACGTTGGTGCCTTGTATGTTCTCTACTAGATGGCAGCGATCTGTTGGTTAATGAACCCAAGCAGAAGAGGGTTTAAGTCTYGCCTGGCAAATGCATGGTTGTCCTGAGCCCACACAAAGTAGTTTTAGTTGGAAACTCCACTAAACTAGGACACGTATTAGCTGTTCCTATATCATTTCTAGCACAAGTGACATGAGATTCTGAGTTTAACTAAACCTACAGATATAAGTGATGTCTTTAAATCAACGTACATACTCATGCTTCCTTCTGCCAGCCCTCACAACTTGTTTTTATGCCTCAGAAAATCCTATATCCAGAGAAGATAGGAATCATGTGAAGTTATTGCTGACTTGACAAGTGAGGTGATCTACAGCTGCTTTCAAAAGATGCCAAGTACTTCTCAGGCTTTATCTCTTCCTATTTTAACTTTTTGCATGAAAGAATTTCTTTTTATTCATTAACTTTGGCAAGGATATATTGGGCCCCACCTCTTTTGCTGCATAAGTGCCAGACTGCAGCAGCTCCTCTCTCCCCACAACACTTTATTRGTTTCACTGTGCAGAAAGATTTAGGAACCACCCAGCAAAGAACGCGCACTTAACATCAAAAAACAMGCATAGCCTGTGTGCTTAGACATAGGCACGTGCACCTTGGAGGATCAGACCACTAGTTTCCTACCATTGCTGTATAAGCAACCCCACAAGGCAAAGACTAAAAAACTGCACTACTGAATGTATTAAAGACACTTTTTACGCAACAATACTGGTAGGCTTCAYTTCAGTGAAGGTCAAAGAAATTCAGGTACCTGTTTACCTTCCTAAATTAAAGCATTTCCAGAATGTTTTTTTCTCTAGAAATGGGATTAGTTAAGTAATTACTTCAGTAATTTAACATCAGGCTCATTCTTTTTGAAAATGCACATATAAGGTACATCTAGTACTTCACCCTTGCTCTGTTTACACATGCACATAATTATCTCCTACAATCATGAATTACAAAACATTAGCAGGGTACCCTACTGTGTTGTACATACTGCATAATTTATTGCTTCACAGTTCACTCACTGGAAAGATGCTTTTGGGCATGTTTATTATCTGTATCCTTCCATCTATTCATTTGTCTATGTACCAACATCACAGGATTTACACAAGAGACTTCAAATATCTGAGGAAATTTGGTCAGTGACTTTCTCCTCAAAGAAGCCCTGAAAGCAGGGGCGGTGGGAAATGCTGTCTGAGAAATCATTCTCGGGTTACACCGGAGCAAAAGACCTGAATAAATCTTCAGCAGAACGATGGTATATCCTCCATGGACAGTTATTTGATAGCAGATATTATATTAAACAAACAGGAACAAATCCAGCTTTAGACATCCTAGAGCCACAGTGGTTAGCAAGTGGGAGAATATTCTGTAAAATAATCACTATATGCTTGCTCCAGCCTTCTATTCTTCCCAAAGCGCTTTCTTGTAGCTCTTTCTTCGCCTTTCATGGCAAGGGTGAAGGAGGAGATGAACTAGACAGTCTCTGCACTGACATGTATGTACTGCATAACACAATATTGTTATGCATGAACAAGACACTGAAGATCCCAACTTTTAGTAATAGGATAAAGGATTTTTGTCTTACACTATTAAAAAAACCCAAACCTTCACACTAGACTCTTTATTTCAAGTTGATAGGTAAAATACTCCCCACCCCCCACACACACTGAACACCGAAAGAATAAAATTCAGAACAAAATGTAGTTCACACAGGTCTGACAGAAGCCAGCAGAAAATAAATATTTATTGGCTCTAAGATCAAGTATTCAGACTGAAATTCTGCCCAAAGCAAGGTTTTCAGTAAAGTTCTACCCTTCCTGAAAGGAGGTTTATTGTTGAGAATTGCTGAAATAACCTCACCTACAGCTTTATAAATGGCATTTCTGCAATCATCTTCCCCCTCTGAAGGAAGTCCTATTGTACTATCAAACTTCAGAGCTATCTACTTCAACACTCCCTTTGCTCACATAATTCTCTTGCATTTAAACCATGCTCAAGGACTCTAAACCTAGCAGTGATGCTACCATCACAGTGAGTACTTAATGAAGGCTGTAGGAGGTAGGTAATGATTCAGGATATGCAAGTTCATTATTTGATTATTCCACATTTAGCTTCTAGAGGCAATTCTAGCCACATGCAGAGCCAGGGCAGTAACTTTCTAAGCAACCGCTTTTGTAAGTGAATGCTTTTGTATTATCAAAACAGCCTTGTCTTTTTTTTTTCCTTTTAAAATAATTTTCTCTTAAAGAGAAAATACCCTGCAAAAAATTGTTTCTTCTTCCCAAAACTATTTCCAGCTGTGAGGATTTGAAAAGAAGTGTAATTTCACTAATAGAACTAAGCAAGCAAAATACTATCCTACAAATTATTTCCATTCATGTTTTAAAATCTCTATTAGCAGCTTCTTTGTAGGTGCCTTCCAATTTATCTCTCAGCTCTATTAANAAAAAAAAAAAAAAAAAAAGATTGTCCAGATAAGTATCTTTGTTATGAAAAAAACCCTCATCCTAGTTTTAAGTCTAAGTCCAACTTCCTTTTTGCAGTTCAGTAAGAGCACAGCAGGGCAGATCAAAATTTTTGTAAGTTCTCTTTAATGTGTTTAAATGTATAACACTACATTCCCATGAAACATCATAACAGATCAATATAGGAAAAATTTTCACCAAAATTAAAAATATATACATATGTTCTGTAAGCTATTATTTTGACTTTTATTTTTTAAAACCAGTTTTGATAATTTTGCAAATATCTTTTTGAGAAATTCCAAGATTGACTTCTCATGAGAGCTTGAGATGAAGTTGTATTTCTAGATTTTGGAATTCATGAAGAATAGAAATAGTACATTTCCACCAGCTCTACCTTTCCAGCATCCTGGCAGGCCCAACTGATCTATCACTGAGCACACCCTGCCTTTAACTTGTAACTCATTTCATTGGGGGGGGGGGGGCAGAAATCAACCAGAATCCAGAAAAATTCAACTGGTTGAAACCACAGGAAAAAAAAGAAGAAAAGAAATGCTTCAAGCCTAAGCTATCAGCATATTGATAGGCAGGTATAATATTTCTAAGTTTTAGACATTACAAATACATTCTCATAATGCAGACATCTTCATCTGACAAAAAAAAAAGAACAGAGATATTTCATAGAGTTATTATACTAATCAAGTTTTTCAAACTGATGGAAATTTTTGCCATTTTGTAATACTTTAAAATGTGAATCTTCTCAGTTACCACTGAAGAATCAAAATTTGCCATGCTCATAATATAGGTAAGTATCTGAGACAACAAGCAAAGTACTAAAAACTTAAATGACAACTACAGTATATTCAACTCTGAGCAAAAATTATAATTATAAATATAGAGTGAAGTCTGGAAGAAAGTCTAGGTCTGATATTTTTCCTCTTAACATCAAAGATGTCTCCATTTTTCCTATGAGTAAAGCTTAGTATCCTCAGTGAAGGAAAAAAATATTTGCAGTCATATGTATTCACAAGTAATCTAATTAAAAAAAAGTTTAAAAAGTAGTACAATACTGTGTCCAGCAATATTAACTTAAATCAGGAGAGTAAAGTGCCGACAGGAGGGAGTTCCAAAAGGAACTCATAATATTGTGTGAGCAGGTAATAAGACAGCAGATAACTGACAGAACGATGAAACAGTTTAGGCTGGAAGGAACCTCTGGAGATTATCGAGTCCAGCTCGCAACTAGAGCAGGCTGCTCAGGGAGCTGAGTGTCTCAATGCAATTTCATAAACACTTTGGTCAACCTATGCAAATTTTGACTACCGCATTGTGAAAAAATTGTCTTATACTGAATTGGAATGTCCTGCATTTCAGTTTGCCTCCCCTCCTGCCACTGTACACCTACAAGAAAAGATTCTGGCTCWCTCTCCTCTACATCTTCCAAGTAGGTAGCTGAAGACAGCAAATAAGGCCTCACCTGAGCCTTTTCTTCTTCAGGCTGAACTAGTCCAGTTCTCTCAGCCTTTTCTTGTAATGTCATGTGCTGCAGCCTCCAACCACCTCGGTGGCTTTTTAGAATCACAGACTAGTAAGGTTGGAAGGCACCTCTGGAGATCAGCTAGTCCAACTCTCAGCACAGCCCATATGGCGACTGAACCCRCGACCTTGCCGTTAGCAGCACCACGCTCTAACCGAGCTAAATCTTTTGCTGGGCTTGCTTTAATATGCTAATGACTGTTTCAGATTGGGGAGCTCARAAGTGGGCATGGTGTCCAGATCTAGTCTCACAAGTGCCAAACAGAGGGGATTAATCACTTCCCTCAGCCTGCTGGCCATAGGCTTGCAAATGCACCCTAATACGCGGTTCTGCTTTCTTCACCACAAAGGCATGTTGCTGACTTAAGTGCATACACTCAATGCAAAGTAAGACACATAAGAAAAGATCTACATAAGAGTTGCAAACTCTGAACCAATTTATCACTCAGAAATGAGTTAGCTGCAGCAGATTCCATGTTTGCTATGAAAATAACAGCCCAACTCTTTCTGACAGTGAAATAAAAGCCATCAAGTCAAATACTGACTGACTTCTGAGAGGGAGCTGAGAGACATCTATAAAATTGTGAATAGCATGGATATAGTCTTCTTCAGTGCAGGAAAGCTAGCATTAAATGAAATTAGCATACAGCAAGTGCAGAAACAAATACAGGAGAGACCACTCAGACACTGTAATTCAGCTGTGGAACTTCCTGCTCCAAGATACTGTGGAGCCTAATAATCTGCATTTAGTCAGAAAGAGAGTAGACAAACTCATGGTGGTGTGATGGAGGAATATATCCTGTTCCRACTAGTAATTACAAAGATATCCACTTCTGTCTCAAGAAATCCCCAAAACACAAATCAATGAAGCTCTGAAGAGCCTTGCTGAAAAGTATCATCAAATGTTTGCCTTATTCTGGAAAGCCGTATGTAGGCACTTGCTACAAACAGTCTCAGACAGTGTAACAGACAGATGAAACTGTAGACACAACACTGATCTGCAAATAGACYTATCACAAGGTATTCTATATAGATCTTAAATACAGGTCTCAATCTGACAGTTCACAAGCACAGACAGGCTTATGAGCTTGTGGCTACAAGGGAAATAGCGCTAAACCAGGAAGGGCAGAAAAGAGTTAGGGGGAGAAAAAACAAACAAACAAACAAACAAAAAACTTAATCCAAGAGCAGCCTAGGACAACTATACACAACTGGGATTTGTTCTAGTTTTCTAGAATTCTGTCTAATTATTTAGAAACATTTGAACTCTTATTAAGGAGATTGAAAAGTTATCTGAGGAAGAGAAGACATTGCAAATAAGCAGAAGAAAGTTACTTCAAAGATTTCAATGAAACTGAATGGAATAGCCACAGAAAAGGAAACCAGGGAAGACCTATGGGAGAACCACCAGATAAGGGACAGAAAACTTGACAGGAAACTAATAGAAAGGAACGTATGAGAAAATAATCTACTTCACTTCCTTAACTGAAACTGCAGTGTTCCTGATGCAGATCCCTACAGGGCTAACAAGAAAGATAAAACAAGCTGTCTTACCTGAGAGATGAGAGAGCACAGAGACCTGACTACTACAGGAAGAGATACAAGTCTAAAGAAAGACACGGAAGTAGAGCAGGGAGAACAGCCTGCTACAGTGCCACCATGCCATTTCTCTTCACTCTGTTGGATCCTGAAAAATCAGATGATGCCAGTTTGCACGGACTGGGGTTCCAGGGGACTTCCAGTCCAGCTTGGAGCCTGCAAGTATTTCTAGAGTTGGCTGCAAAGAGAATAACATGGCAGAACCAAGTAGCTGTTTGAAGCTTTCATTGTTTGAACAACACAGATCGTATCTGAAGTTAAAATCTGAGGGATACCTTAATACACATAACTTCTGTATTTCTGTATAGTGTAAGAACTCAGGAATTCAATAATCTAATACTTTGTTTTCCCTGGTTAATTGAGACAAAAACTTTTGCTCTCTTCATCAGTATAATCTACATTGCCCTAAGTAATGACTCATCAGGGCCACCTTACATGTTTTATATTCAAATCACAGAATGGTTATTGTTTTATTATTATTATTATATTATTTATATTCTATAAATTATTCTAGTCTGATAATTAGCATCATCTAAAAATTATTGATGAGAAAACTTATAATGCATAAATAATAAACCAGCTCAGAAATCATAATTTCTAGTCTCAAAAAATGGTGTTCTAATTCTAAAGTTCTGCTTTGCACTGGATATGGTTGAGTCCTAAGCTATAACAGTTTCATTTTAATTTGTTCATCTTGTTAGAGAGTGAAAAATCATTTTCAAACAGACCTTCACCGCTTATACTCAGCAAAAAGTTCTGTTTGTTAAATGTCAAAGTGGTAAAAGCAAGCACGGTGATATTATTAGAAACTGAAAATTCAATCTCCACCAAAAACCCTGAATAAGACTCCACTTGCATGTAATGAAGATAATGCAGAGCCACATTTCAATACTGAGAACAAATTTCTCATTCTGCAGGAAGATTCAGCTGAGGCCAAAACATCTGACAGAGAAGGTCAGAGAGTTTGTGAAATAATTAGGCCTCAAAATGGAAATAATCTACAATATACAAAATCGTATAATGAGTTATAAAACTATATAATAAGGTACTTCGTAAAGTCATAATCAATTCTTTCACATCAGAAAGTCATAATCCATCAATGGCATCAAAATGATAGATAATGATTTATTTTGAGACTATTCAGATGTCAGCTTCCTAGGCGTGCAGGGAATTGTAGTATAAAACACCCCTCGGCTAAAGTATTAAAACTGAGGTGAAAGTAAGAATGAAAGTGACCCTGAAAATGTAAGTGCTATTAATGTGAAGAGGACTGCATAACAACCTTTAATTGGAGTTACTTCTCGTATGGCCACCTGCTTCTAAAAAGGCTCCACAAGCACTTTTGATTGAAACGCATATTCATGAACACTTCCACAAATTCATTCCTTGTCTCCAACTCTTACAAAATAAAAATGACAAAACAGGAATCAAAAATTTATCTGTCTCCTGCCTCCACAAATCTACCACTTTTTGCAATTAGGATCTAATCCTGCAAGATATTAGTCACTAATACAATCTACCTAGATGAGGAAGTAAAGTAAYGGCAAGTTAAGCCAACCTAGAAAGGAAGCTGCACCTGTTCTACCGAAAGTAGCTCAAGTTTTAGACACCCGTAGGATGGTCCTTTTCTTTATGGATGATTAAGCACATTTACTTTAAAATTTCTGTGGGCATTGCACTGACACTTCATCATTCTGTAAGTGAGCGAGAGAAGTTCAAAATGTAGTTAGACAGGCTATTGCAACCTACCTGCTTTGAGCTGGATGTCAGCAGCCAAATTAGGGTTTTCAAGGACTTCACTCCCTACTGCTGCTAAAATACTCATTTTAACTTGAGAGAAATATTCACAATGCAAATAAAGTGTAACAGTACAAGGGATAAGAAAAAATTGGCAAAGTTGATGTCACATACAGCATACTAGACATACTAGATGCCATAGTAGGCAGGATTTTTTTTTTCCTCCTCATTTCCCCTCCAAGTCAGACTTCTTTGAGTCAATTCATCTAACCAGGACAGTATTTGAAAACCTTAATGAAGCTTATTTACTTCTATTTCAGTGTTTTTCTATTCYGGTTGCTCACATTTAATGGCTTATCTTTTGTTGGGTAGGGAAAAGACTACATATGAATCTAAAGGAGGAAGGACCCTTAGGAAGATACACTATGCAGTCACATAGTAAAGAAAGAAAAGACCACTCAGGAAATTTATTTTATACAGTTATGATTATTTACTCTGTAACAGTTATTTTGATTGAAAGATTTTATTTCTGTTAAGTTATGCCATTAACTTAGATGACTGTGTCCACACATGTGCATGTGTGCACCCCATCTCCTTCCCCACAAATACACTTTTTCCCTACTGGCCAGGGACTGCAGTTAAAAAAAAAACGCAGTACAGATAATTACAAAGACTATGCACTGTTCATACCTATCTATTTATTCAAATACATACCAAAACTAATAGGGTGCAGTAAAGAAATCCAACTGAGTCTACAATAAAAATGCATCCCCTACAAGAAACATGTACCGCTGTGAATAATTCAAAGCTTTTAAATGCCATCAGCATGCAAGAAAACAGAAGATTATAGGTCAATTTATACCACAGATTCAAGTGCACTTTCCAGCTGTTATAATAAATTATTCTTCTATGCATAACAGAGCATTTGAGGCAAACTATGTCCTGCAAATACCTGATTAAAACCAGCTCTGTTGAGTATAATGTACAGCATGCAGCAAGTTCCTTACACGGGAACATCAAATGTCATTTGATGAGAAGCAATAGGGCACAGAATGACCACTATTATTGCAYTTTTCCTTTACCTTTTCTACTAAAAAAAAACCCTACAAAGTTTGCAAGTCGCTCAGCATCTATGGCATTTTCCATAACACAGTAATGAATTGCCCCAGTTCAATCTTACTAGAAGTTAGCTGCTGTAATGCACAACTTTCTTATCTCAGAGAAGTCCGTATCTACCACTCTTGGCTAGAATCATCTTTCAGCACTGCACATCAGGTCAGATTACTTACTGCAAACAACAGCAACTTGTCCTGTCATTGGGCTTCAACACAGGCTGACCCATCCTTGTCCATCAGATATCAGAAATATTGTAGGGTCTCTATTATAGTTTAACCTCATTTAACCTCAATCCCACACATAACAGAATTGTTCTTGGCAACTTTAGGATTCTGCACATCAGTTCCAGAAGCAGTATAGCCTGTAGATTTAATTAATTTATTTTTAAATCAGGAGAAGGACTGTTTAACAACTGAGAACCTTCACAGATTGATTTTCAGCCTTGAGGCTGCTTTTTTTTATTATTATTAAATCATTTAACATTTTGTGTGCTGTGCAGCAGCACTCAGCAAAATACCCAGATAATACTAATACTATAGCTTCCAGTTCCAGAATTGCATCAATGCAGCCCTACGTSAACACATTAACCCCATGTTGTCATAGCTACTCTAGTCTTTGAACCTGTTCTTGCTCAATGCAGTTTCAGTACCTATCTCAGAGTCATCATTTGCACTGCATTGCTCTTTGAGGTTTTTTGTTGAAGATGGAACATTATCTGAATCTTTGCAACTTCGTGCTCTGTAGAAAACGAAGCAGTTCTAAGGAAGCACTGGACAACGGCAGAAATAATTGCAAATTGTTATGATATTGAAGTCAAATATATAGCTGCTTGCATAGTGTGAGTGACAAAGAGTTTTGAAATCTATACAGATTCTTGAGCCTTCAGTCAAAGGCCTGCTGGCRTAAGAAACTTATTTCAAAGCAATCTCCTGTTTCAGCTTAGAGGAAGAGTTATGTTTTCAATAAGAGCAGTTAACCAAGAGGAACTGAATTATGATCCATTTTTAGTGTATAACTTAGGAAAGTCCATCTCTGACTGCATTTGCACACTGTACAGTGGAACCTTCCCGGCTCTTCCATCCAARGAAAGTGACTCTCTGTGCATTACAGAAGTTAGTGCTGCAATGTATAGAGAGGCTGCATATGGACACAAGCATGACGAAAACAAGAAGCCTGGAACATAATTCACAGGAGAGGCTCGAACTGCTAGATGGTAGCTAGAGTGCTACTGAAAGAAAAAAAAGAAAAAAAAAACTACAACATTAAAACAAAATATGCAGAAGCCCAATGGCAAACAAGTATGACCTAGGACCACACATTCAGTAGCTTTTCAATGCTTGACTCTAGGGCAGTAATAACTAAGCACATATAATCAAATTAATCCTGACCTACAAACTGAAATTGCTAATCAGCGTAACCACATGGGGAGAGCATTTACTAGGAATAGACATTTGTGTGACTATCCCTGTACTTAGTGCAACAGTTTCAAAATTACGTTGGCTGGAGGCAGAAAAACAGAAAGGAAAGGACATGAACTTCATTCTGTTCAGTTAGCTCAGCAAAAGTAGCTCTGTACTCCAGCTATGCTTGGAATTCTTTTCCACACCCTTTCAAATCATTTGTCCACCTTCACTTCTCAGAAAAAAAGTTTTTGAGAGAGAAAAAAAATTATCCCAAAACTAACCTATGAACCATTCAAAAAAAAAAAAAAAAAAAAAAANAGCGTTATATTTTAAAGTGCCTGCACTTTAACACAAGAACACTGCTTCTCATACAGTACTGAAAAGACACAGAAAGAAATATTCCAGTGATAGCATTAGACAGGAATAAAACTTCTCATAAAGGCAATGAGGCAAATGTGATTGTAAAAAGCAAATGATGCAGCAACAGAGATTTAGACTTTCTAATGCACGCTCACATGCTTAACTACTACTGTTGCCATCTAAACCCTGCTGGTACRAAACCCCTTCCCACAGATATATTTCTGTTAACATTCTCACTGAAAAATACAGGACTATGGGAAAAATAGGTGGTGATTTGATTCCCAAAAAGTAATGGTATATGTATGCATAGATATTTTAAGTGAGATTTTGTAGTAAAAAAGTAATGTTTCAAGTGTGGTTAAAATTCAGTGAAAGGAATCCAACATAGCCTTTTTTCATTATCAAATAAGCTATGCTACCTTACAGTTATTCCAAAATAGCAGGTTACCATCAGCCATGTAACTGCAAAGCAGGTAACACAAATATAAACTGCTTGCATATCAAAACCTTTTTGTCCCCAGTTRCTCACCAAATTGGTGAGTTCATCCCATTTCAGGATAGAATTGATGAATGAGGATGATGCTAACTTGTTGCATCATCCTGAGCATCTCTAGAGGCAGCAAAGATGAAAGGATGCTGAGATACTTGTACATGCCCTGAGGTGACCTTCCCAAGGTGCTGCTGCTGAGAGACCTCAATGCCACCCATGCTGTGCCATTCTTGGTCTACTTAGAACATTTCTGCCTGAAGGAAGCACTTTCCACAGCCTTAAATCCACTTAAAATGCAAACTAGGAAAAACATCGCCTCTACTATCATCATGAACTTTTAAAACCTAATGAATAAGATTAACCAATTTCAGGGCAAATTACAAAATTCTTTTCAGTTAGAATAACTCATTGACTTCCATTACATGCTAACTTTTTTCTGGCTAAACACGCAATTTCTACTATTGAATTGGAAATTCATAGTATAAGTTAAGCTAAATATTTCTACCAAAGCTCCATCTCTTTTTCCCCTTCCTCATTTTACACACTGAAGATGCTACCAGCTGGGACAGATCTCATACCTTTGTGATTTCTCTCACTGTATGACACAAGAGCGTAATGTGAAAATAAGCATTAATGAAAGGGGCAGGGAAAGGTGCTGATTTATGACCTTTACAGAATAGATGGTTAGAAAGTTCACTAAATCTGTTTCCAGACCGCAGGTAACATACGTAGTATGTATTAAATTTATGCTTCAGTTCACATTTTTCTTTCAAATAGCTGAAATGTGTTCTATTAAACCGTTCTGTTTCTGCCCGTGGTAACCAGATGCTACCAATACTGGCATATTCTGTACAACCTCTGCTGTTTTACAGGTATTATAGCTGAAATCTTCTGTTTCCCAATTGCTTTAACCCCTGGACTACYGGACAGTTACTGTTATTTTGAGGAGCGACATCAGGAATTGCCCACAGTAAAATACTTAGTTCCATACTTGTTGGAAGAGATCAGACAGGATTTATTGTAAACACCATTTGATAATATCATTTGCCTGACACCGATGAAGTTGAGAAGGGTCCTGGCAGTTCCTAGCAGCAGTCTTCCCTAATACTCAGCAAATATGCAAAAGAGATATCTCTCTGGTCTCCTCTGTGGTTTCCACTGGGATTAGGAAAAGATAGGCAATGCCTAAGGGGAAAAGCTTGGCAAAAAAACAGGTAAAGCAAAAGTTACATGAAAAATGAAAGAAAAAGGGAGACAGAGGTTGAAGTCTGAAGTACAGTACTTTTTACACCTTCAACTCCTCCCCTTGTCTACTTCATTACATACACTGACCTGTTTCTACTTTTACTTGCAGTCTCCTGGTGCTTTCTCCAAGGAGGATGATTAACATTTATTGTCTGGATTTGCTGCACCAAACTTGCACTGCATTTCCCGAATCCTCAGCAGTGGTCCACGCCACAGGAGACTAGCAACACCAATGAAACAAACCAGAAAGGCTAGTCCAGAACTCCAGTTGTGATTGAGACTGCCAGCTCATGACTAAACTTTGTATTATGAGGATTTCCTGAAAATAAAAGAATTCACCTACGCGTAAGGATTACAGCTAACCAGTGAGCTACTTGGGTCACCCAAACCTCCTCCCTGCTTCCTCTCAGATACCATCCCTCTTGGGACTACTCATGACAACCTCTTTGACAATGAAGATCCATGCTGTAGCTTGATGCAACCCCCCCCCCCCAAAAAAAAAAAAAAAAAAAAAAAAAAAAACAGAACAAATAATCCCATGGACTCAAAGGCCTACATTTGTCTCACCTGCTTCTATGCGCCTTAACAGAGGCATGTGGGGTTGAAATCTTGTTCCTGCAGTCTCCCACCAGCTCTGGCAGCAGGGAGAGCCGAGCAGGAACAACAGTTCCTTTTCCTCCATGACAGCAGATCTCAGTGCTGCTCTTTGGTTTTTGCATGGTTTGAGACTTTGCCTGGTACAGGGCAAACATCGGTAGCGGCCAGTTCCTGAAAGATCTGCTGTTGCCTGTCTTGTGCCTGTCAAACACATTCTTCCCCTGTSCCTGTACAAAAAGCTTTATGAGAAGGGCATGCAGCAGGAGAGGGAAGGAGAAGAGGAGAGAGCAGGTAAGCGTATACAAGACGGAATCTTTCAACAGAAACTGATTACAAGGGCATCCAACCGCCAGCTATCCTGGTGCTTCCAGAAAAAGCTAGTGAACAGCAGGGAAAAAAAAGAAAAAGAAAGAAAAAAAAGCTTAACTGCAGGTGACCTTGCACAAATTCCAGCTACTAAMCACACAAAAAATAGAGCGAGTTATCATGGGCCATTCACTATGAACAAGACTTTGTGTGTGCTCCAGTTAGTGTGTGTTATTTTATACATCACAYTGAAATGAGAAAAGGAAATGAAAGGAATAAGGTTGCTCCACACACAACCTGTCTGGAATGCCAAATGCACACCAAGGTTATTAAAAGGTGATGTGTGCTTCCATGGGGCTAGGGAAAAAAAAAAGAAAAGTACAAAATGAGAAAACATCCTGAAATCTGCTATAATGCTTACAGCATAGGACTCAAGGGAAAAAAAAAAAATCCAGGTCCTTAAAATCCTCTTTGGTCTTTTTGTTTCTAAGCCAATTTTTCAAAAAGCTCAGAAAAACTTTCAAGTCATAAACTTATAAGGAGGCAGCACATTATAACTCCAGCTTGTCATCATACATTTTCTATCTGGGAATAAACAAGGTTGCACACACATGCAACCTTTCTACCTAGGTGAGTATGTCTACATTATAATCGCAGGAATGTAATGAAATCCCTACAAAAATCGTTAAGGAAACGGGTAAATCAAATTTTATTATTCTTATCTCTAAAAGAGAGGACATTACTGAACCTCAGAGAAAGAAGTAGCAGTCAAATTGTGTGCATCATTTTCAGTTATATTGAACAGTCATGTATTTGGTGCAGTTTGGTAAAGTCTGAGAATTAGTTTCTCTATAAATTTCCAGGAGCAAGAATGAAAACTGCTTTTATGCTGATTCCCAGGCATTAGTTGCAGCCTGAGGTTATCTGATTAAACTAGATTTTTAATAGTCAAGGAAAAACTATCAACATGAATCACAAAACTTAAATTTTTTTCTTCCTCTTACTGAATTTACTTCTGCCCAGTTTCACTGCTAAAAAAATTACTGCAGTTCTTGCAGAGACACATTATAAGTGACATTTACATTGTAAATTGTTACTGACGAATTAGTAAGAATGAACATAAAAGAGATGAGCCAGATTAAAGTAAACCATAACAGACTGAAACTCTAGTTTTAATAAATGCAAGAATAAATGCCTCGTGTAACACAAATATGCCCAGTTTGCTGATGGGTCTCTATTTGGCCTTTAAATCTTCAGAAATTTGACTGCTCTGCACCCAAATTTTATTGCACACTATTACTGCAGGTGCAAAATTAGGGACCAAGGCACAGTATGAGAAGAGTCTCAGAGACAGCTTGGTGACAGTGAATTAAAATTCCACCTCTGAGGGTGTCTCTATCGTATCAGTAACATACATGCAAGGCACCTAGTCCATGTGAGATTACATTACACTTGCAAGCAGTCACTGTGGAAAGATGCAATAAAGTAGTCGTYTTTTTTCTTTCTCAAGAGCAACCAGCTCTGCAGCAGCTGATTTTTATTTCCCATTTTGTTTGTTGGAAATGAGGCAATGTGAGAACATCCTCATTGGAAATGGATAAGTCTTTGCATTCATGCTTTTGAGAAGGAGCGCACTGTTTGGGAATCGGGTTTTAATGGAACAGAGCTGCAGTAAAAAAAAAAAAAACAAAAAAACAAAAAAACTTTTTCTACATACAGATAGATTAACCAGATCTTCAGTTTCAAAGAATATCTTAAACCAATTCCACACAAAGGTCTTTGCCTGCACAAAACTGGAGCCCAGGGAGCTTTGGTCCCACGGGAAYACTGAATAAACTGGGCTGGAGTCCTTGTGCTCCACACAAACCTACAGATAAAAAAATTAATCTAATTTACGGTCCAAAATATGTACTTTCTCCTCATGCTTTGCTCATGTCAAAGTCTGTTACATGAATTTAATCTCTGGTGAATTAAGTGCTGAGTTGGCCCCTCACTCCAATCCAACACATTGCTCAATCTTCTATACCGTGCTGATCTCAAACTTCACTTCCAGCAGGCTCAGACAGGTCACATGCCCATTTCCAATCAGCTCRACCAGTAATTTCACGTGACCTGCATATTAATTCTGCAAGAGCATTACAGATCTTTAACTGGGCCTTAACATACATAAATATATGCAGATGACTTATTTCTTCAGGAAGCTCCATAACAACTAACTGTGGAGAGAAAAATGGAACAGGATTGTTAACATTAGAACATCACCTGCTTAATATGCAACAGGAAGCAAGATTCAGACATAAATCTGTGGGTCTCACAGTAAGGCATAGCTCAAGTTCAGTAACTTAAAGCTCTGTCCACACAAGCACAATTTGTACTTCTTTTTAAGAACATATACAAGATGGCAAACTGAAATGCTGAAATAAAAGAGACATTGGCATGTCRTTTTACTTGTACGAGTTAAAACCAGCGTATTTCCAACTCAATCTATGTCCTACAATATGTGAAAGTAGATTTAAAGTAAAAAAAAAAAATCTAATAATCCTATTATCCATTACTTATTCACRAAATCTCTTTTCAGTATAGCAAAACAGGAGCATTACACTCTACAAAAATCTTTCTTACTTCACACACAAGTACTCCACTTTTTTATAAAAAAGTTCCCTACAAAAGAATTGAACAGTAGGAAATTTTAAGATCCTTATACATTTGTAAAAAAATAAAATATGCTGGACATTTTTTTCTCATAAAGACATCATTTTACTTACCACACTTCACCAATAGCAAACGTTGAATATAATCACCTAATTTCAGAGTGTGTTACTTCTCTTTTAAGGTTTCTGTCACTCATTTTCACGTAGTATGCACACGTGTATGCATGCGCACCCCACCCACTCTGTCCTTCATCAAGGTCACTGTTGAATAATCTGAACAAGACTGGCCCCAGTACTGACCTCTGGGGGACATCACTAGCTGCAGGCATCCAACTAGCCTCTGGGCCCCTGACCACRACCCTCTTAGCTCTGCCTTTCAGCCAGTTCACAGCCCACCTCACTGTCCCCTCATCTAGCMTGTGCTTCCAGAGCTTCTTTAGAAGGATGTTATGGGAGGCAGTGTCAAAAGCCTTGCTGAAGTCAAGGTACACAACGTCCACTGCTCTCCCCTCGTCTACCCAGCCAGTCATCCCATCACAGAAGGCTATCAGATTGGTTAAGCCACGGTGAATCCATGCTTACTGCTCCTGATCACTTTATTTTCCTTCACATGCACAAGAGAGGCCATTCAGGATGATCTGGTCCATCGCCTTTCTGGGTGTTTTTCTAAACATTGAGAGTGTTTTTCAGTGTTTCTAAAATTATTTTTTATCTTTAGTAAGGACAAAATAGATAGTACTGAATTCTGGTAAGCTAAGCATTTGGCCTTGGCTCAAAGGGTTTGTGGTTTGGGTTTTTTTTTTTTTTGTTTAATAGTTAAATACTTTCCTGTCCCTGAGGACTAAACTGATTTGTGGTATTTCATAATTCAGGGAATAAACAGAACATTACCTCACTATGACACATTCTTTGCTGTCTTGCATTTATTTGGATAAGATTTCATCAGAGCAGCTGAATTTAACTTTGTGCATGATTGATTCATAGCAGAAAAAGTTTCTGTGCATTAGAAGTRGTCTGGATGCAGAAATCCTACCTGCTAACATATGATCAAGTGCACTTCTCTCTATAGGTTCCTAGGTCCGGTACAGAGAACATGCTTCTGGGAGATAAAAATCTTAAGATCAAATCCAGAAAGTGTAAGTTTTCCACTTCAATTTTCAATGTGTTCAAAAGCTTTCTATTTTTCTACTTTATTATTATCACTTCTTTAGTTAGCAAGTACAGAGTAAYGTTACTCCTTTTTCACAGGCATTTCAGAGAGGTCACAGCATGAGAAAGACTCCTAAATGGGCTTTATGTTTGAGAACAAAAACAAAGTGATGCTCTGACATTCACTACATCCTCCCTTGTCACACACTCCTCACTACAGCCATCCATGTTACCATCATTTCCCTTTTTGATTCATGGCAACAGCCATGAAAACAGCTGATGGTGTTTTAAAATGCCACAATGCCCTTCCAACCCACTACAAACAAACAGATTGAAGCTCACAGCTTGTTCTCAGTGTGATTTGTAGAAGCACTGTTTCATGTGAGTAGTTTCTAATACAGTTATATTTGAGTTTAGATTCATTAGTTGATGAGGCCTTCTATAGACAGCTGGCGGTAGCTTCACAACCACTGGCCCTGGTTCTCATGGGGGACTTAACCACCCTGACATCTGCTGGAAGGGCAACACAGCAAGGCACAAACAGTCCAGGAGGCTCCTGCAATGCATTGATGATAACTTCTTGTTGCAAATGGTGGAAGAGCCTACGAGGAAGGGTGTCCTACTGGACCTTGTCCTTACCAACAGAGAGAGATTGGGGGCAGCCTTGGCTGCTGTGACCATGAGATGGTGGAGTTCAGGATCCTGCAGGAAAKAAGTAAGGCAACAAGCAGAATTGCAATCCAGGACTTCAGGAGAGCAGACTTTGGACTCTTCAGAGACCTAATTGGTGGAGTCTCATGGGTTAAGGCCCTGGAAGGAAGGGGGGGTCTGGGAGAGCTGGCTAGTACTCAAACATAACCTCCTCCAAGCTCAAGAGTAGTGCATCCCTATGAGTAAGAAGTACAGCAAAAGGGGCAGGAGACCTGCATGGGCAAGCAAGGAGCTCTTGGCCAAGTTCAGACAGAAGAAGAAAGTACAGAGAATGTGGGAGAGGGGACAGGCTACTTGGGAGAATTATAGGAATGCAGCYAGAGTATGCAGAGATGCGGTGAGGAAGGCTAAGGCCCACCTGGAATTGAGTCTGGCAAGGGATGTCAACAGGAAGGGCTTCTTCAAATACATCAGCAGCAAGAGGAGGACTAGGGACAACGTGGGGCTGCTACTGAATGGGGCGGGGGCCCTGATGACAAGAGATATAGAGAAGGCAAAATTACTGAATGCCTTCTTTGCTTCAGTCTTCACTGCTAAGGGCAGCCCTCAGGAATCCTGGAGCCTGGACGTGAGGGAGAAAGTCCAGAGAAGGGAAGACTTTCCTTTGGCTGAGGAGGAAAGGACTAGAGACCTTCTGGCCAAGCTAGACATCCACAAATCCATGGGCCCGGAGGGGATGCACCCACGGGTGCTGAGGGAGCTGGCGAATGTTGCTGCCAGGCCGCTCTCCATCATCTTGGAAAGGTCCTAGAGAATGAGAGAGCTGCCTGAGGACTGGAAGAAAGCCAGTGTCACTCCAGCCTTCAAAATGGACAAGATGGAGGACCCAGGAAACTCTAGGCCCGTCAGCCTCACCTCCATCCCTGGAAAGCTGATGGAACAGCTCCTTCTGGATGTCATCTCCAGACAGATGGAGGAGAAGGTGATCAGAAGTAGCCAGCATGGATTCACCAAGGGGAAATCCTGCTTAATCAATCTGAGAGCCTTCCATGATGGAAGGACTGGCTGGGTAGATGAGGGCAGAGCAGTGGACATTGTGTACCTTGACTTCAGCAAGGCTTTTGACACTGCCTGCCTTAACATCAACCTAGAGAAGCTCAGGAAGTGTGGCTTAGACGAGTGGACAGTGAGGTGGATTGAGAACTGGCTGAAAGGCAGAGCTCAGAGGGTCGTCATCAGTGRCRTGGAGTCTGGYTGGAGGCCTGTGGCTAGYRGYGTCCCCCAGGGATCAGTCCTGGGTCCCATCCTCTTCAACYTTTTCATCAGTGACCTGGATGAGGGGACAGAGTGCCTCCTCAGCAAGTTTGCCAATGATACCAAGCTGGGACRAGTGGCTGACACACCACACATAACAGAAGGCTGCCATTCAGAGAGACCCGGACAGGCTGGAGAGTTGGCCGGAGAGGAACCTCCTGAGGTTCAACAAGGGCAAGTGCAGAGTCCTGCACCTAGGGAAAAAGAACCCTCGGCACCAGGACAAGCTGGGGGCTGACCTTCTGGAGAGCAGCTCTGCAGAGAAGGACCTGGGAGTGCTGCTGGATGACAAGTTGACCATGAGCCAGCAATGTGCCCTTGTGGCCAGGAAGGCCAAGGGTCTCCTGGGGTGCGTAGGGAAGACTGTCGCCAGCAGGTCGAGGGAGGTCATCCTCCCCCTCTACTCAGCCCTACTGAGGCCTCRAGTACTGCATCCAGTTCTGGGCTTCCCAGGACAAGAGAGACAAGGAGCTACGGGAGAGAGTCCAGTGTAGGSCTACGAAGATGATCAGAGGGCTGGAGCACCTGCCCTGTGAGGAACGGCTGYGAGAGCTGGGCCTCTTCAGCCTGGGGAAGAGAAGACTGAGGGGGGAATCTTATCAATGTGTACAAGTACCTGAAGGGAGGGTGTCAAGGGGACAGGGACAGACTCTYTTCAGTTGTCCCGTGTRACAGGACAAGAGGCAATGGGCAGMAATTGAAGCACAGGAAGTTCCGCCTGACCATGAGGGGGAATTTCTCCCCTGTGAGAGTGACGGAGCACTGGAACAGGTAGTGCAGAGAGGTTGCGGAGTCTTCTTCTCTGGAGATCTTCAAGGCCCGTCCAGATGCAACCCTGTCTACCATGCTCCAGGTGACCCTGCTGAGCAGAGAGGATGGACTAGGTGATCTCCAGAGGTCCCTTCCAACCTTACTGATTCTGTGATTCTATGATTCAGATACCACATCTTAGTGACTCATTACATGTCAACTGAGTTGTAAGTAATGCACCCAAAATGCTTTTGCCTGAATCTCCTCCTGGCCCTTTGACCTGGTGTTCCAACACATTCAACGCAAGGTAAGCTACTGCTTGTTTGTTCTTGTGCAGTGACTTATTCAGATAGAGTAACTTGATCACTTGTCTAAATCCTTGGTCTGAAATAATATTAATCTATTTCAGCTTATGCTAATCTTAGTATAATGTATTTTTCCTTTTGCTAAGTACTCAGCCACTAGCACCAGACAGCCCTTAACTCTCTGAACAACAAGACAGTCCTCGTCTCAAAACGCATGCATAAGGTGATACTGGGAACACTTTCACCGAAACTGAGATCATATGTAGAGGAACAAAGGATGAATCCAAATCAAAAGCTGTCTGCTGAGTAGGGAGAGCGCTGTGATGAGGCATTCTAGCATAGAACTGCTTTATGTATACAGACATACCAAAAACACATGTGCAGCAGAAATGCATCATGAAAGCAAAGTTGCTCCCTAACAGCAATGGCAAAAGCTAGGCAGAAAAAGCAGAACTGTAAGGCCAGTTTGAGGAAGAAATAATACAATTACTAGCCTACACTACAACGATTTCATAAATACACAGCTGCTATTATTTCCCTACTGAAGGAAAGCATTGTAAAGAGCATCAATCCCAGAATGGCAGTGTTACAATTAAGGTCAATTCTTCAGCTGATATAAATCAGTATAGTTCCAATTCATATCAGTAGAAGATCATGTTCAGAGCCCAAGAATATTAATGAATCATCTGTTTAAAAGGTTTGCCATTACAAGTACCCCTCTCCCTCCTCCACCAAAAACAAAATAAAAAACCACTCCACAAGAACAAAGAAGCATTTGTGTACACAGTAAACATCTGGCAAAGCAGTAATAAATAGGAGGGTTAATATTTTGATGTAGTTCCATTAAAAAGAACACTCTTCCACTGCTGGAATAGTTTCAAAAAATGTTCTTTCACTAAATCAGTCTGTCACACTAACAGATTCCTTCTCAAAGCAATTTAAGCTCATTATGTTAAATGAACACTATTATATGTGCAATAAAGTAAACATAAGTACTATTTTTATGCTTGCCTACCAGGTAAATCACCCTTTTAAAGATACCACAGTTCTATCTGATGCAGAGTAGTTAAACGTACACATTTAAAAGTTGCTGGTGTTTCCTCTCTTTTCAATTTGACAAGCTGGTCCCTGAAGCACACACAAAAAAAAAAACAAAAAAAAAAAAAAAAAAACCACCAAAAACACAAAGAAAAAAAACCCACTAACTTCTCACATTTCTTTCACTTAGAAGTGCTTATACTCTTGAACACAGAAATTGTCCTAATATTTGGCTAAACGATGCTATTAGGACCTAATCTCATCTTCAGTATGGAATACTAAAAAATAAATAACACAAACAAACAAAMAAAACATTAGAAGCAGCAAGAAGAAACCCTATGCACATTCTTGTTTGTGAACAGTGGAAATGATGAGCTGGCAATATATCCTGAGGAGAATCTGTTTTACTCTGTATCACGTTTTAGAGATTGATAATAGAGGTTGACAACATTAAAGATTTATCCTATTTCCTCATTAACTCAGGTAAACTTGTGGGCTGCTAGATTCCAGTGCTAGAGACAAGAACAGTGTACTTTCTTGGTTCATTTCTAATAGTGATACAAGTAATTTGTTATAATGCTGTCTGTCAATTGTTAATACAGTCAAATGCTTTAGGACTTGAAATTAGCCCCCCAGCCCCCCACGCACCTTTTTAACATCGGATATGTAATGAAAATTCAGCTAGAGTAAGCAGCAATGACACACTTACCATCTCATAGCTGCCAAGTGGCCAGTACGCTGGTGGTTTCACAGCAGGTCCGAGAACACACTTGTACATTACCAAGTATAAACACAGCTAGAACAATCCTGTACCTTAGTTTACAGGCTTGATATGAAGACAAAGACTGAGAGAACATTGGGACTGAACTACCATTTCCTTGCTAAAGATTGTCCCTTAAAAATCAGGCTTCTGGCAAAAGAAAATTCACTAGTTGCTTCATATACAGCACCTTTCCACACAGCATGAACTTCAGCATCTATTGTTCATCACAAATTCACCACACACACACACACCACACTTACTAAAATATTTACATTATTCCAAGGGATCACAGTCATTAGCAGCAGTCAGGAAGAAAGGAGATGGAATGCTTGTTACAGTGGCTAACCATCAAAACTACAAGTGTTTTTACTTCTTCATTAGGCAAGGTTACAAGTCAAACTGGAACTGAATCACCCTTAACTTTATTATCTTTGAAAGTCACACTAAGAAACAATCCATATCAAGTGYTTATGCATAGACATTGTTTACATGAATGAATAAATCTACTTAAACAAATGAAAGGGAACACAGACATTATTTTCAAGGAAATCACTTTCATAATACAGTCACAGAAACCAACAATATAGTTGTGCTTTTTTCTTAACAGCGTACTAAGAAATTGCACAGATTTACCCTGGTGTGTAACACATCACAGAAATGACACTATTACTTTTTTCATCAGGGAGTAGATTAGGTCATAAAGTTACTTCAAGCAACCTGAAAAATCAGGCACATAAGCCCACTGCTTTTATGAATACCTATCATCAGATAAATCATGTAAATAATTCATTGTTTCTGAAGCAATCGAATGTCAGTCAAGTTCACGAGGACCAGATGTCAGCTCAGCCCTTCTGATAATCATGACAATCATTCAAGGGCTAATACATGAGGCAAGCGCCTAGATTTGAGTTAGAGAGAAGGTCAGAACAAGGGAAAACAAATAGAGCAAATAGAAATTTGGACATCTCACAAGAGATATTACACAAGTGATTTTCTTGACAAATGCCTTACTGCCCCTACTATTCAGATATCAATTCTAGTCTACCTTTTAATTGTTCTACTATAATGTATTAAAGTATTTGCACTTTTTAAAAATAGTATTTCTATATTTAATAATAGTAGTCATTTATCAGTAATACTCTAATGAATCAGAACACAAGAGCACACATGCTATTTTATTATTTTAGGCATAAAGTTCAGTGTTCTCAAAAACAGTGTAGCTCACATAAGAATAAGGCTTCTTCACAGTATGGTACGCAGAAGGCTACATGCATTCACATATATTAAAAGTATCTATAGAAACAATTGTTCCTAAAATAATTTCTAATATGCCCAGTACCAGAAGCAGACTAACCATACGGTGTTCAACAGGGGAGAAAATCATTAAACTATGAATTTATATAAACATCTCTTTACATCCCTCCAATGCTAATTAAAATAAATACATGCAACTGTACTTCCACTACTGAAAATCTGAAAGGCACAAAACCTGCAACAGCAGTATTACTAATTAATATCAATTTTAATAATCAAAAATTTAATTTCCTAACTTAAAAAGTTAACTACTCAATTAAATCAGTAATTTGTTCCATACCAGCTGTTAACCTTTTTGGTGCTTATGTAAAGAACCAGATTGACTACATAATATTCCTTGGTTTCTTCCAACCATACCAAGTCAATACTGACTTTACCCTCTGAATCTGCATACTCTGTGGTATAGATATGACCCATGTAGTCATAAAGGCCAGATGTCTTGGAGGACAGTTCCATGCGGACTGGTGCACTGAAACACCAGAAGGGCCTTCGAGTTTCATCCAAGACAGTAACATCCATCAAGTAACAACCCTACAAGCACAAGCAAAATAGATTAATTTCCTACGCCATGGCACAGTCAACCAGATCTGTCACCAATTTTAGAAGAAATACTAGGGGTTCAACACACAGCAAATTTTGGTATGAAGGCTAAAAATTCAAAATGCTCCATAATGCTCCACTGACTACTGCAAAGCAACAGATATTTACTTAGAAATTTCTAATAGACTTTAAAAATTGCAGCCTACAGACAGAAAAATTGTGTGTTGTCAAACTGTAGGTGGCACTGCCAATCTAGATCAGATGTTATTTCTAGAAGTCTAACCCCTGGGGGGAAAAAAAAAATCTGTATTTCTAAATAATTACCATGCAAGTAATGATAGCTTTCTTACTCATATTGAAAGGACTAAGTTTAAACATAGGTGCCAAGTTTCTATGAATGCAGTAATGCTTGCAGAGAAACTTAAAGAGACCACCTCCAAAGCAGCAGATGAGGGAAAAGTTTATGTACGCACAGACAGCAGTTGCCCTTAAATGCTAGTTGTAAGTGAATGGGAAATAACACTTTCTGAACTGATACAGGCTTCAGTTCCCCCCAAAATAATATTAACATAGGTCTCCCCTACAAATAATTCTTCCTGGTAAGAATTATTGGAAATACTTCTTAAATCACTACACAATTACACCATTTTATAATACTAAAGTCAGGCTGCCAATTCTTAGGCACTGCAACATAAAGGTTTCAAATATAAGCATACAAGTTGTGCACCATTGTTAATACCAGCTTTTACCTACTCTCATGAGTTCTGAATCGTTCAAAGAATAAAACTTAATTATGTTGTACATACACATTATTCCTAGGAGTATCATTTGTCCCAAAGGCTTAAACTACCTAACATCGCAAACTGAGTATCAAAATATTAATTTAGAATGCTTTGTTTCATTGTATTACAGCTGAGCTTCTGTTGCTTTAACAATTCTTTCAGCATTATTGTACTTTAGTCAAATAACACAAAGCAGATTGCACAAAAAGCTTATGATATAGTTTTCACAAATTTGATACTGTAGATTGCTGAAAATATGAAATTCAAATCAAACTTGCATAATACTTTATAGGAGCTAAAAATTAATTCAAACTAGAGGGAAAAARAACAACTACTCCCTGGTCTGACATCTTTTATAACAAAGGTAAATTATGAGCTTGACTGAAGAGGGTTCTTTCTTTCTATAAATCCCAAAGTGCCTGTACTTCAACGGTTAAGTCTCATTAAAAAAATCCCAAATTACCAGTAGAAAATTTTTTTTGAGGTGTCAGCAAAATTCCAAGATTTTCTATTTTTTATACATAAATTCAATGTATTGGTATATTCTGCTGCTGTGGCTGATCTCCTTTGGCCTTCACACATTTTAAGAATTTCATAAAGATCTATGTTAAAAGCTAAATTGAACTCTATCTGTAGCTATTTGTTGACATGCACAATTTCTCATCAAAAAGTTAGAGTTTAAAAAAAATGATGTTGTTTATATTAAGTATTAGTTTTTGAAAAAAAAAGTTGTAAGCACATAGGACAGAGCTAAACTAGAAGACTGCTACCTTAGCACTCTGTTCCCTCTGACAGTTAATTTATTATTTTATTTTTAATTTATTTTTATGTGGTTATTTTCACAAAAAATAATCTGGTCATGCAACCATCAATCAGGTAGTTTTCTGGTATCTACCTAGTACTGCAGCAAGTTTTCCTATCTCCTATTGTATTTTTTTCAGTCAGGTGAAGCACCCTCTCTAGTTATGTGCTGATACCTCATTAACTTTAAGCACGTGAGTAGTTCTTCTAAAATTAATAAATGCAAAACAAATAATAGCTCTGTGTGAACTCTGTGTGAACTCTGTTGACAAATTCAAGTCTGACATTTCTAAGAAACCTTAAAAAAAGCATCCATTCTGCATTTTGTTTCTGAATAAGTATTCACAGAAATAAAAAAGCAAGATTTCAAACAATTGTCTTTAAAGTGTTGTTTTGTTGTTAGCTTGAATTCCTTTTACTTCACAAAGCACGATGTTTTTATTGACATGCATAACAGAAGGATTTCTTCTTTTGAAATAAACACTTAAAGAACAGAGTTTAGCACAAGCTAAGAAAAAAATGCAAATGAGCTAGGTAATTCATGGCATTTTTTTCCTTCCAATTCCTCTTGCTGCATAGGGACACTTAGAAAGGGAGGGCTTAACAGGAATTGTAATGCAAGCTTGACTGTAACTGATACTCCAGACAAAAAAAACAATAGTAGGTTACTCAGCTCTAAAATGAATTTTCCATCTCTTTTTGCACAGGAATGCTGATGGATACCATAAACATTAAAACAAGTATATTAATGTAACTGAACAAAGCGTCACAATATCAAACATTTCATTTTGCAGTTATGCAAGATTATCAAAAGGGAAGTTTTATTAACTATGTTTATTTTCTCCAAGTATTTTCAAAATGTCAAAATTGAAAGCAACTCTAAATCTTTTTTCAGTAGGGCTTCAATTATGCTTATCAGAATTTTGGGTAGTTTTGAAGTGCACATGCAGCTCAATTATGTTTAAAAATATGCACCTTCACCACTACTGTAAAATCTACAGGAATATTTTCAATCTCTCTTTAAAATCATTCTTGTAGGAACTTGATACAAGAGAACAAATGAACAGTTCTCTAGAATATGAACACTCAAATGGGACAATAAATCCAACGGTCCCATTTACATCACTCAGGAGCTAGCTGCCGACAGCGTTAACACAGGCCCTAGTTTCTGCCCATGTCCATTCGCATTTTAATATTCTCCAGCAGTACCCAGCGTTTCATTGCACATATACACCACAACAGAAATGCA
>NW_028187055.1:2208309-2209323 GCF_003343005.1 Rhea americana | reverse complement strand
ACAGATTTGCAATACATTTTTTGTCCAGCATTTCCAAGAAGTGTTGGTCATACACAGCATCTCTGAGGAGCAGAAAGCGTTGCAGTCATCATTCATGCATAGTGTGTCTATCATTCAATCTATCCTCTAACACAGAAAGGATAGATGCTATTTTTCTACACATTCATATTRTTTTAGCAATATTTGAATCTTAAGAGATTTTTCTAGTATATATACCTTCACAAAGAAAAATAGTTAAAAATTTGCATAATCAGGATGCATAAATTTCATTCTATTTTGAGATAAGCATTTCAAGAAACAAAAAATATTACTGACTGACCTTTACATTGCCTTTAAAGGCATCTGTTTTCCAGGATAAGCCAACTGTCCCAATAATAGGCAAGTGTTTCGCATTATCCTTTACGCTTACAACTGTTAGCCTCAAATATCCATTTTGAATGTCACCTGAAAATATTAACAATATATAGCATAACATTACTACGAATCAAACTAAGCCAATACACTCTGAATGTTCTGTCTGCTTCTCTCCCCATCTTCCAGCAAGGAACTCTGACACACACCAACAGCTACATATCTAGCATGTTAGAGTGAATTTSAGTCATTGTTCAGGGTTTTGATTTTGCGAACTATAGTAGAAGCAGCAGCGAAAACACTTCTTGGATTTGAGTACCAAAATCTGAAGCCCGCTGAGAGGACCTACAGAAGGATGCAAGGAGCAGGTTCCATGTTTGATATTTCAATCCCATATCACCAGTGGCTCCATCATCTTGGAAGTCAAGTTCAACACACAACACATGAAATAAAAGGAAAGATCCCTCCCCCTCCTTTTTTCTTAATATAATCCTTCCGCTCTGTCTGATGAGTTAAATAACCCTACACTATAAATGATCAGTCCTCCCTAGAAAGTCAGACGATCCATTTAAATTGATAAGCAGTAAGTCTTGATTTGAATCAAGGTTTTAAATTACAGATCTCGAGGTTTTTTTTTTTGTTTTTTTTTTTTTGTTTTTTTTT
>NW_028187055.1:2184286-2208264 GCF_003343005.1 Rhea americana | reverse complement strand
CTGAACAACCTTCTTTGTTTGGTATGTCTCTCTCTCCTCCCAGAGGAGACTGCTATTTTTAATTGCTATTTTTTTCTCCCCCTACTAGATAAAGGAGATTTAACAGGAAATCCAAAGGTCTAACTATAATTAGAGGTACATCATAATAAACTAGATCTCTGACTACCAAGGGGAAAAAAAAAAAAAAAAAGCTATATCATGACACAAGCAAGTGTCTTAATAGGACTTTTATGAAAGTTCTATTATCCTAGATAAAAGATACTAACTCTCTTTAAAGGCAGAAAGAAGGCACTAGAGACATGGAAGAAAAAGAGGATCAGAAGCTGTGCTTGCAGGAGGCAGACAGCGAAAGACAGGAGTGCCTCACAAAAATACAGCTTGCCAGTATCTAGGAGTGGGCTCTGGATGATAATTTAAGGAGCTTGTAGAGTGAGGTGGTTTAAGATGCAAAAGTGAGTAAGAGAGAAATAGTTTGCCTCTGGTTCTCCTTCGGTCTTCAGCAGCAAGAGACTGACGGTAGATCAACAACAGAAGGGCTGGCTTGTCGTCGTCTTTGTGCTAAAAAGCTAAAGCCTAAGTGCAGGAGCAGGGAAAGCTTTGTGTGGTGGCTGCTGAAGGCAGTCAGCCAGAGGCAAAGCGCCAGAGAAAGATCGAGCCTAAAGCTCACCAGGGAAGCCAGAACCTTCCCTGAATGGGTGCTGTGGGACTAAGTGGCACCCACGAGAGGCCTGAGCACACATCAACGCCAGGAAAGCATCGCTCGCAAGTAAGGGTCCAAAGAGCACTCACTCTGCCAAGCATAAGGGACAGAGGAAGAGAGGGTTGGTACAGTGTTTTGAACGTGAATGCGAGTATGGTGTAAAACTCAACTGTGCCCATGGAATATTTTGTACAGTTTAAGGAAAAACACATCCAGACAGTGATACCGAGTGTCTTTGCAGTAATGTCCCAGAGAACTCAATGAAGAAAACACAAGCAGAACTCACATCCAGAATCCAGCTGAAAATGCAAAAAATAATGGTATTAGGTATAGGAGATACTTACCCAGTTAAGTCCCAGACCTCAGTAAATTAAATCCAATGACAATATTTCATTCAAGATAATAGATTTGAGATAAACAGTCAAGTTTTACTGAACAAACATTAAGAGCTTCCATTTAAAAATGAGCTTTTATAGATGAGCTTTTATACAGGAAATGTTAAATAAAATTAGTCAACAAGCTTTTTTTTTTTTTTCCCCTTTCCCCAAAGGGCTATTCAGTTATCTACAATTAAGATTCAAATAGAAACAGCCATTCTTCTCACTCACTCCAAATAAATGAAATTTTTACTTAAATTTGAAAAAAAAAAGAGAAAAAGAAAAATTGGAAAAAAAATACTGCTAATAAGTTTAAGCAGCTCAGGACACTACCATTATTGCAAGACATTAATAACATCAGCTACCACATTGCCAGATGGGCCGCCTGGCTAAGGTGTAAGTTATAAATCCCCTTTTGCAGTTACTTGTCAACTTCCAAGTCAGAGCAGAAAGAAGTGACACAGAACCAGGAACTTGAAGGCTAATTATTCATCCATTAATTAATGTGATCTTTATAACTTTAAGTAGAAAAGCTCCATTCCAGTCCTCACACCCAGAAGAAAGGAAACATATCTAAAAGTTAGTAACAAGTCAAAGCGCTGCACAGGAAGCATTGGGATCTCCCCTCTCCATCTCAGTCTGATAGGGATCAGAAATCAAAGGGCAAAGCAAGCTATATTAAAAATACCAAGGGAAACAACGAGAGCACAAACCAGCCAGGGCTCTCCTCAGCCTGATCTAGAATTTGCTTCATGAGCCCTATTATGATACAGTTGAGAGCTTCTACAAGACAGCAAAGAACCCTTTAATCAGTATAGTTTATAAGGAACAGGTATTTCCAAACAAAGAGAATGTCAGTAAAGAGGATCATGTACTCAATCATCAGAGGAAAGAAACAAATAGTCCAATAGTTCAAAGGTACTTATTTATGYTGTAAGTTTGATTTGCTAACTAAAGGCTTTGTTGTAAGTTATAACTTAATTGTTAACCACAGCGTTCCCTGTGAAAATAACAGGAATTCTGGCTGGCAACAACCAAACTTTCCATGATGAAATGAACATTTAAATTTGCAAATCAATCTTCAGATAAAAACATTTCAAGTTCCCATGGGATATTCTGAAAACACACAAAATTCATCCTGATACATTTTACGAGCAAAAACACATCAATTTATACTAAATAGGAATAACACTGAAAAGCTCAGACTACTATGCAGCTACAAAGCTATGTTTAAAAAACAAAAAGACTAGATAAACACATTTTAAGAATTTTTAATAAAAAGCTAAATGTAGTATTTACCACCTCTGTATGACTCGTAAGAAAAGCCTGCCACAGTTTCCTGAAAATAAGAAAAATTTTCTAACACATACATTCAATTTGAAAGTATTCAGCATATTCATCCTACATTACCTTCAAACAAGACGTTACCAATCCTATTTAAATGTAAGGAAGCAAGAAAACAAACAAACAAACAAAAATCCCAGCCAAAACAGGGTGCCAAAATAGCTAGCTACAGCAGTGCAAGAATTAATAACAAAGAAAAGATATGAAGTCATAGATATTCTCTCTACTTGGTTCAATGAAGTGTGATATAGCTTCTAATTTAATGTTATGGATTTTGCAGAAAGAAATGAAAACAGCAGTAAGTGAAGCACAGTATTCATGAAGACTAGTGAAAAAAAGGCAAAAACTGACTGATCTGTTTGTCTGCATTTATATTCTTCTGCAGAGTAACATATGGCAATCCTCTGGTGACCTTGGAGTGTCTACAGCTTTTTAATGTAAATAAATAACCTAGTGTGAAAGTTGACAACTGGTCTGTGAAACAAGTCATGAAACCTGCTAGTGGCATTTCACATTCATAATTTAAAACAAATCTGAACTGGGTAAGAGTTTTAAGAAATAGCAAGGCTTCTCACTCCACGCTTAGAGCTGTCTTGGAGAACAGGACACAGAACAATGTTAGAATGGAGACCGAAAACAAAGCATAGGCTAGCAAAGACAATGACATTGGCAAATCCACCCTGTTGGCCACCTTCAGAAACATCATATCCACAAGACAGCAAACTGACTGACCCAAACGTACAACTAACAATAACTTACTGTAAAGCTATGTGACAGTAGACTGCCATCAAGTGCCTCACCACATCATTTTTGAACAAAAATCAAGGAGGAAAAAAAGCATTTTCCAAAAGTGATTCTTAGGTAAGTACATGGAACAGAAGAGATGATGGAACTGATTGCCTGCAGAAACCATAGTCCAGCCAGATGATGTTCTGTGAAGAACCCCAGTGCAGTGTCGCACAGTTAAAACACTCAAAATCAAGGCAGTTCAACAAATGCTGGTGATCATAGAACAGATTCTCTAACTATCATCCAAAGTGAGATGGTGTTACAATTTTACCTGTTGAAGCAGATGTCCAGCAATACGCCTAAAAAGCAGCTTCATCTTTAACAGAAATATCTTTTCAGTGGCAAAAATGTAATACAAGCAAAAGACAAGCATGTCACTTATTGCTTTCTCCTGTACAGCTGCATTACTAGAAGCACAAAATTTTCATTTTAGCAAACAAACCATAAAATTCACACATACACTTCCAAACAAGAATGCAACTGTCTAGCAATTAACAGCAAAAATGAGTCAGCGAGTATAAGAGGACTCGTGTATTGACTAATATCTCAGGGGAGGTCTCCATGGCTACAGCAGCAGAATTTCATTGAATTTTTATCCTTGTAAATGTTCCTCTATTTTCAAGTTTGGAGTTTAAGAATCTGAAACATGCATGTTTCAAGTACATGAAACTACAACACTCCACAGAGCATAAGCCTACAGTCTAAATGACAGTTTTGGGAGTCAAGTACAGATATTAAGAAGAGCCCCAAAGCTATGGAGAAGTTTGTCTTAAACAGAGTAAAACATTCAAGTCTGGCACCCTCTACCATCTTCAGCAAAAACAGTATTTTCTAAAATGAACAGATGGCTCATCAGTACTCTTTCTAGAAAGATGGTGGGAAGCAATAATTGATTTATGATGTTTAATTTTAAGATTTAAGTTTAACAAATTAATTTTAAAACTTGAATAAATAACTATTAAGTTAACTATTTACTGCATAAATGCATTCAACACCTGTGCTGGAGAAAAGACAAGACTTGGAGGGCTTACTATTTAAAAAAAAACGTAAGCATAGAAATTGTCGATTTTAAACAATAAACCAATAAATTTAAGTTTTCTAAAGAGTTTCATTGTTACTATAATTTTRATTATCTTAGGGCATTACATTTTTCAGTGGGCATATGATGCTTTTAAAAGTTGAGCTTTTAGAAGCTACTGTATTTACTTACAAACATGTACATAACAAGACTTTGCATTAATTGGCATCTTTAGTCAGATCCTGGCAAGTTTTTGGCATAGCCTGTATCAGCATAAAATACAGCATGAAAGAGAAGAAACACAAATCAACTCTGCCACAATGTTAGTAGTACCATGCTGGCAAAACTTCCGCATTGTGAATGCAGGATGCCAGCAAAGATCTTTATTGCTTAAGCTTGTTCAGGATTACAATAGCTACTCCAGCAGAAGAACTCTTGTTCTAGGACCACTACTTACACCCTGGGAGTCTGTGCGGCCAGAAAGAGGGTTGTGTAGCCTGAACTTCAGTCAAAAGAAAAGCACTCATGTTTTTCTGCCAGATCCTAGCAGAACTAAACTGACTTGTACATGAACAAAAGATTACTAATCATATCTTACCAAAAGAAATGCCAAGAACTAAAGGAGAGAGAAAAAGAAGCAGTACAGCTAAAAACGATCACTGAAATTGTTTAATACACAACAAAAAGTGTCAGAATAGATGACCATAAGTTAACCTATAAATCTTGAAGTTCAGAGTATTTTCTACAAATGTATTTAAATATTCAAACTGTCAATGTACCACACATATACTTCAAAAGAATTCTACAAAAACAGGTGCCCAGAAATTACAAGGACAATCTCACTTCCCCTAACAGTGCTACAAACAGGAGGACATCAACCTACCACAAGAGCTGTACCACTGCGTTATTAATTCAGCACTGAACCAGATGAAAACATCTATCCTGACCATCTGCTTAACTTACAGCTTAGGCTTGATACTACATTAATGTAATAATAAATGTTTTTGACAGACTTTATACAGAGTGAGCTTATGATAATACTGTGTGATATATCATGAAGTAACTGAATAATGCAAAAAAGAAAAGAAAAGAAAAAAGAAAAAAAACACTCTTCTCCCGAGAGACACATTGATATTAAATGAGAGAGAAAAAAAAAACACACACAGACAAGAGCAGGGATCATTTTAAGAACACACATTACAGTTCTGGCAACTCTACCTTTTCTGCAGAAGAGGCTCTTGAATGTTCCACACATGCAAGTATGGCTTCCACTGTGCATATCTAGATGTAGACTGTAGTCATGCAGTCCATATTCTGGGTCAACATCATCCAGTACAGGTTTATTAGGTGAAAGGATATATTGTCTTTTAAAAATATATATATATATAATATAATTAAGAAAGGGAAAATGACTTAACAGAAGGAAATAGGGTAAGTAACTAACACCAAGAGGGTCATTTAAGGAAAAGCTACAAGATGGCAAAAGTCATTAGACTAGATTGTGTGTTCATTAGAACACAATATTCTTAACGTTCAACTTTCAAAAACATTAGTAATCTCGTTTGTCATATTATTCTTTATACATCAATAAGCTGTCTAGCCTAGCCAAAGGCAGAAAAAAATGACAGTCAACTTGTACATCTGTAAACTCCAAAATATGGACACATTTGGATGGAGAAAAAAAATAAGAAAGTTTAACTACAAATCTAAAAGTCAACTGACCACAAGCTTCTTTGGAATAGCAATCATTGAATATTTTCACCTGTACCTAACCTACCAGAGAAACTATTGCACATAAATGATCAGAAAAATCCAAATTCCAGAGGCATTAAGCAACTCTTACAGAGGGTCCTATTTGCTATTAAGTTAGATGGTATTAACCTTTATCTTCTATGCGAAAACAGCCATACTGAATGGCAGTGGGCAAATGAAAAGACTACAGGCACACACAACAGTGTCTGATCAGAAAGCAGGGCTGGAGGGGAAGAAGAAGAGGAAGAATAAATCCCAGAAATCATCCTCTAAATCTTTTTTTTTTTTTTTTAATTACTGTTAGTATTTCAACAGGACTGAAATATAAAGGAGGCACTAAATTAGTTTACTAGAATTTTCTCTCCTATTGCACTACTAAAAATTATTTTCTTACATCCTAAAATGCCTTCCTCTTCTTCAGATCTTTTAGATAGGACGAGGGAATAAAAGGCTGTGAAAAGGAAGGAAGGAAGGATGTACTTGAAAGGACAGTACACTTCTGTCTCAGTACAGCAAAACTTATACGATTAGGTTATCTCCTTGACAGCAAAACAATGGCAACAATTCAGTATGAAAATACTTCCACTACAGTTTAGCATACAGTTATCCTATTTCTTACTTAGATTGAACAGGAAAGGTAAGTTATTCTTAGATATTAACCACTTACCAGCAAACATTTTCAACTCAAACTCAAAGCTTTATTCAAGAGATTATCTTTACCACCAAAGAGAAAATCCCAAACTTACACAGTAGCAGAACCCAAAGCGCTTCTCTCAAGAAGATGATGATAATGAAGACTCGCCATAATAAAAGCAATTTCACCTTTTTCCTGAAAAGTTAAGCAAAGTAGATGCATTTTCATCCAGAATATTTTGGGTTCCCTCCCCCTCCCCACAAGGTCTTCTGAGCATTAAAGTTTTCAGATAAATGCTGCCGCTTATTACTCTGACACATTAGAATAAGGTTAATAATGGCTTGTTTTAATAGACAGATAAATGTTCTTAAAACCACTATTATCCTTTCACCAGGATGTAGACTGTATGTAAAAGACCACAGCACTTCCATACAATGGGGAAAAGGAGGGAAACTAGTTATGCCACAGAAAAGTTATTAGCAACAATCCATGAATCTTACTTCTCTAGCTTCTAGTTACCATTTGAAATATAATAAGTAAGAAGAATCAAGTGGACCTTACTCCCAGCTGCTAAAGACCTAAGCATCAAGTTTATTTAGATATTTAATGAACTGTTTACAAAGAGAGCTAGCATCAGTGAGGAATACAGAGCTACTCACTAAAAGAAACAGTAGTGAAGCTAAGATCCTAGGTGTCTTCACCAGATAATGCACTCTTGACAAAGTGGTAAGACATACCTCCTATAGGTCTGTATAGCTCAAAGGAAACTTCTGAGATCAGTATCAGAACTAAACAAATCCAATTTGTCATGATCACAGAACGCCTGGAATCCAGCTCTTTCTTTGAAAAATGCATTTCTAACCCCTATATTTCCAAACACATAAGCCAATATTGAAATTATTCACCCGCAGTAATCTGTTAGAGTCCTGTGAAGTGGGAAACTATCTTTTCCATCTCACTAGGTTACTATATAGAAAATGAACCCACCACCATCTCTTACACCTCAAATCTTGGCTATTCCACTACTGTTGTGGTGCAAAATTAAAACTAAAAGAGATCTGACAACATGGATGGATTTATCAATCATAAAATGTCTGAGTATTTCTCTATCCAAATACCCGAAAGCCTGCATAACCCATCCTTGGCTGTCAAGACTACTAGTATGAACACCTTCTGTTAGGCAGCTAAGCTGTGTGTAAAGAACAAGATGTGTGGTACTTATGATTATTACACTCACCTACAGTTAAGTGCCTAATGCTACTCTGCCCATAGAGAGAAGAAAAACCACCTGTTCAAAAAAGTAAGCACAAAAAACAACCATTGACTGTCTCACTGCAGGATAACAACCTTATTAAACCTAATTATAACTGAACTATTTCCAGGTGCTGAAAGAATTATTTCCAAGCACAGGAAGCGTTAACACTACTATTGAGACAAAGACGACAGAACCGAGAGAATGCCATTCTACTCAATTTCTGAAGATTCAGAGAAAGGAATTGTTCAGTTTTCATGACTTTTCTAGACTTAGAGAGCTCATAACAGGCTTGCACAGGCCAGCTAGTCCCATGATTTTCAAGTAATGGACATCTTTGAGTAAGATTCAAACAAATTCCTGCTACGGTTTTAAACAATTGCTCTGGTCACTATGCATATTTGAGGTAACAAGTATTTTCCGCTAGAAAGAAGAAAATGCTTTCAGCAACTGTTCACAGACTCCCTGAGGGAAGTTCCTTGCCCCTGCCAAATAGTACAATCAGGTCTACAACATTAACATTGCTGCGGGAGCAAGGAAGGGCTGCCACCCCTGAATTCAATGCAAGAGCATTGAATCCTTGAGATGTACTGCAAAGAGCTCTAAACCAGGCTTTCACAGTACTTAACTATGCAACTTTAGGTAGACATCTAAGTTCCAGTGTATTTAGTGCAAAGAGATTTCTTTGGAGCAGAAGTCCACTTCAGATGTTCTGTACTGCTCTCTAAAGCTGTCCGTCTCTATTTACGGCTTGCAGAAACTAATCTCAAACTTTGACACTGCAGTTAACCACTTAATACCAACAACCAAATATCCCCCAAAGGGCACCAATTACAGTATTCCTACCAAAAGGATAGGATATGACTACATGGTGACATAGACTAAAAGAAACAACTACTGAAGTTGCCTTGTGGGAACTTATCATTCAGCGCTGTGGACAGGAGAAGTTGAAGAAGAGTACACCTTTCAAATCGGGCTATTTAAAACACCTCTGGAATACCCTACTTTGATAATATGAAGGTTCCAAAACAAATACAGTATCTACTGTATTACACAGATACTAGTATCTATTATATTATGATATAAAACTAATCTTTTAGAGTTCTTTGTTTGGAAAGTACAGACACTCCAACTACAGATTTTCAGAATAAAATAAACCAAAGATCTTTCCCTATCTGTATTTTCTGCCCTTAGAGATTAGACAAGATCTTTTAAAATCTTAAGAGAGAGGCAGATGAAAAAAACGGTTCCTTTGCCTTGTATGTTTTTTGTAAAACAGTCATAATAAAGTATTGAAACAAAATGTCATCTTACCTTCCAAAGTCCTAGCAAGAGTCCTGGATCCAGACCAAAGAGTTGGACAAGCTTATCAGCACCGATTGCTGCACTAGTTTTAGTCAGGTTAGAAAGGCTGTATTTAGCAATCAGGGAACGTCGACGAGGTCTTTGAAAGAAACATAGAAAAAATAAAAACGGGACTGTGCCTCTTCATTTATGTAATATTTCACTCACATTTCATTTTTAGTTCTGAAGCTTGATAAACAGCACATGATTGAAAGTATTTTAAAGGATTTGGCATGCACAGACATAAATTTTAGTTTTGGACAATAGCAACATACTAGCAGTTACCTAACAGGAAGAGAAACAAAAGCCACCACAGGATAGCCTAATATACTGCTGAAAAAAAGAAGTGGATAAATTGATAAGCCTGCCCAATTTTTAAAGATATTTGCAGAATTACTTTAATAACATACATTTGTTTATAATGTGTGTAGGTACCACATGGAATCACAGAATATTTACCAGAATGAAGTAGGCTACTTAGAAGGTAAATTCTTCCCCCACAGAAACAAAACCTCTCTGAAAAGCTCAAACTGTGAGTATAGTTAATTAACAGGCTTCTCTTAGAGGAAACTTTCCTCTTTGAGGAAAATTTCTAGATTTTGCCCTGTAATTCAAATGACTTTGTTCCATAAACATCCTTTTATTCAAATTCATGTTTCATAAGTATTCCCATTAGCTAAGGAAGCATAAAAAACAGCAGAAAGAAGAGTCTGCGTTATCTCTTCAGAATGGAGAGCCTACTCTCTAAAACACTTCAAAAATTTTGGCTATTGTATTCAAAATTGTTCCTAGATTACCCAACAGTATCAGGGCAGTGTCACCCACCAGTATGTGCTATGAGCATAACAGCAGTAGATAGAAACTTCTTAACATTATCTCAGTAACTGTATTTGGGGCAGGGAAGGGACACTAGCCCTCTCCATCTTCAAGTTGGTCAGGCTGGTATAAATACAGGGACTTCCCTGAAGTCTCTGCATTAGCTCTTAGCTTKTCCTTACAATGAAGGGATCAAAGTCCTCACTTGCGTAGGACTCTATTGTAGGACAAGCTCTCTCAAATTTATCATGTCTGTTAAAAGATGACAGCAGATGCTGCCAAAAATAAAAAATATCAAATGTAATTCCCTYCTAGTCTAGAAGCTTTACTTTCACTATACTTCGTTTCCCAGACTGTTAGGTAGCCAGCTGCAATCTGAAATAAATCCCTTGCCTTAAGCCTTGAGAAGAGCTCAGACTCCAGACCAAATTCTGAAGTTTCCCCACCAAGAAGCGAGTTGCAAGCACACTGTACATAGTGCAGGCTCAGCTGGGTAGCCCTCCTCAAAAGCTTTAAACGCTTGCTTAACAGTGTGATCCATAGAAGAGCTATTCTCTCCCAGTACATCATTTAGATGACTTTCTACACAGCATTTCTGCCTAAGAGCCTAACGTCACAGACCTGAAAAATCACCCTGAGCAACACCTTTGTATTACCAATAGGTCATACTAATATAATAGCATAGTAACCCCTTCTCTGATCAGGGCTTTTTTAGTGGTTGGTTGGGTTTTTATTTTAAAACCGTGGACACTAACAAAAAGAACAATTATACTCTTTCTACAGGGAATATCAAAGGTCAAAAGAATATCCTTCAATTTAACTAACTTCTAATGAATATTGCCTTCTTGAAGTTTTGAAGAATTATAATCTTACTCTTAACATTCTGGTAGCATTTGTGAAACTTATCCTCATGCATACTCACAATCTCTTATGTTTCACGATTATGTTAAACATATCAACTGCTTGAAACTTTTAAGTTACTTTCTACATATGAATCATCGTTTTTGTGGAAACAAGCTTTCCACATAATTAAACTCCAAGACTTCTTCCAGGCTGGGCTGCTTAGTCGAGTTCACATAGCAGGCTTATTTCTCTCATTCTTAGGCAAAGATTTTCTTTCTCTATGAGGAAATTTGTTTTCTGTAGTTGAAAACAAAACTCTTTGCACAGGTGTACTACCAGTTCTTTGAAGTGCACTATGTAAGAAGAATGTGGCTCATGTTGCATGCTAACAGCAAATACAACACAGACATCGAAAAGTCCTTGACGACAAATACATACATACTTCAGCTATACACTTACCTACAGCTCTATGCATGTATTCATACGTACACATACAACTAAAAGGTCAAGTTCTCTAAATTTACATACACATCAGGTTAAGTAAATATTATTAACCTATTAAGTTATATGATAGATTAGGATATCCAAGTAAACACTGACAAGTTGCTCCAGTCCAAATCTCTCACATTAAATTCCTCTAGATTTGCATTTTTCATTGGTATCTCTGCTTTAGATTTAGCTTTCCAAGGCAGGACCTATCTGTTAGTCCGACTCTTGTATGCCAGTAGCTATAGTAACATACGAAATAATGTCATAGCTGGGTGGATTATATCTGTTTCTTGTTAAAAAGCTTTACCAGTGAAGAACAGAATATAGGCTTTGGAAGAAATATCAGAGAGGCTTTCTAAGAAACAATTCACTTGTTAAATCAAATTCACGTAGCTCCTACAAAAGCATTATCAACCTGTAAATAAAAACAAAAACACTCAAAAATCCTCTGTTAAGACTCACCTGTTCTTGCTCACAGCTCTGTTTTGGTCAGGAAGCAGTGGCGTCACTCCACATAGTTCTAGGGTTGATAAGACATTTAAGCATGGCCAACTTGCACTATACCAGAATATAGTAACAGATGTGTCCTTAAATGAGAGATCTGCCTGCTCCATTACATGTTCCTTTCCACTTCTGTCCTTCAGAACAATGACCCAACTCAAGCCAGATGCTCTGTTATTTAAGAATTCACCAGGTGCGAGGAGTTTTTTTTAAAAAAGAGAAAGTTAAATTCCTATTAACTGCTACTTATATTTCTTGGACTAGATCATTTATAGGCTATATTCATATCTTCCCATCACAATATGCATTTATAACTCTATTTCCCCATCCCCCCAGCTTTTCCAAAGCCATTAATATTCTCTACATAGTTCTCAAGTAAACATCTTCTGTGACAAGGCATTGCTTGTCACAGAGGCATTACCTTATAGCTTCTCTGTTTTTACATGGAAGACCTGTATGAGGATCTACAGGTTTAWCAAGTTGCATTACTCTAGTTTTGACAGCAGCTATTTGTCTGAAGATGTATTCTCTCTTCCAGTATCCAGGCTTTCTATCCTGTACAGCAGCACAGCCCATGGAAACAGTTTCTGTCTCAACAGAATTCATTTTCCAAATTGTTCTTTTTGGTGGGAAACGACTGGAGTATATTTTCAGCCAGATTCCACTGAAAATTATTAAAGAAAAAGCATATAAATATCAAGAAGAGTTACTTAATTAAAAGTATAGACCAAAACATTAAATTATTTCAGCAGCACAATAAAAACTGTACTTAGCATGTGGATTTTGGGTACTGTGAACACTATGTTAGTGGAAAAATAGAGTCTAGGGTTACCAGCAAATGCAGTCTGATCCAAGACTAAATTTATAGAGGGCCAGAATGTCCTGCTAGGTACCAGTCAAGAACACACAAAGGCAGTTTCCTCCGTTCTGATATTCAGATAGATTGTATCAACTCAGTTCCTTGCAGCAAACAAAGGCTCAGGAACCAACACAAACAAGGAACCAAGACATCAGCATTCCTCATGGGCTACCATATACAAGGTTGTCTCAGAGAATATGGATTCTCTCAGAATACTTTTTCTTCTGGAGTGTATGTACCAAATGAGATTCACTTACGACTTTCCGCTCCACTATATCAAAAAAAGGTAAGTAATTCAGTTAATTTCTATTAGATGCCAGTGAGGCTTTTTCACACACCAGCCACACCCAGCCCCCATCACACCAGCCACCCACCAACCACCCACTTTTCATCTAGTACTCCAACCAGAATCAATCATTATATCTTGGGAACTTCCCACCATTTTATCCCTCTCACTAGCACACTGAGTATATGATTTTTAAAGTCTTYTTTCTCCTTGTGCTAATTACTTCCTTCAGAGATTACCTGTTAAACATATTGAAGTAGAATTAAAAAAAGTAGTACAGATCAGAGAGAAAACAAGCAACAGGGAAAAAAAAAGGCAAGTCTTGTCTGTCTTCCAGAAAATGCAGAGTCCAAGATGAAGCTCAGAGATCCCTGGGGTTGGCCGAGACATGCTTGCAGGGAGTTACAAGAAAACTAAGCATGCTTAAGCAGTTACTTTTGAAAAATCCAGACTGAAATAATGATGTATCCTCCTTATACAAGATTAACTAGTCAAAAAAGCATTTTAATACCTCTGACTTGACAGTCAGGACCCCCCAAGTTTCTCACACAGATCCAACTGAAAATGGGGTAGGGAAGGTCTGTTAGAACTACTTATGTTTGCTGGAAGTACCATTGTCATGTCAATCCTCTTCTGTCTTCCTCTTTCAACAAACTCTGGATACAGCATTCAAAGAAATATCCAACAACAATAGTGGGCTTAGCATTTTCCTGTTAAGAAAAGTGAGGTCACATTCCCCCTGCCCTTAAAGTCTTCAGGAAACTTCAGAGAAGAATACTGAATACAAGAAGGTACAAGAACTCAAACAATAAGCTTTGAATAAAGAGGAGAAATGTCCTTGATAGCCAGTCTTATTCAGCCCAAACAGTCCAATAAGCACGTACCCCTATTATACTCTGCTGTTAAACAGCACCCCACTTCCAAGAGGGACATTCTCTTTTTAACAGAGAGAAATATTCAGCATCTGGCTGCATGATGCAGTTAGCAATAGGCATTTCCTACATCCTCTGTCAGCGCAAGTCAAATGAATTCAGATTTGGCACTAGGGGAGGCAGAAAGTGTCAGAAACATTTCCCTGCTCTCAACAGTTATATTGAAGTCTCAAGGAACAGTTAAAGTGCAGATATGCTTGAAAAGTTCAAAGACAAAGCATACATAGCATTGAGTCACAAATACACACGCTGAAAGACTGTCAGTCCTATTGCATCAAGAGCCATTGAACCTGATGACAATAACTACATTAAGAACAGCAGAAATAGTGATTACTACACTTCTACGTAATCCTTCTTCCACCTAACAGCATTGTGCAAGCACGCAGAAGCTCATAAATCTACTCACGGCAGAGAGGGACAGCAAAAAAGAGGGAGACTTGGAATCAAAACTGTTTGGAGAAGTATGACCCTATCAAGCTCCTCCTACCCTCAACTTCTGAGGATCAAAAAGGCAGTCAACAGGGAAGCATAGATTTACCTCTTTTAGAGCAGAATAGCTCTCTGAGGCAAAAGTGGCAGGTAAGTTTAAGACTAATCTCAAGGCCTCTTATTGGACTTTGTTACAATGAAACTAGTGCCAGAATCACATGAAGTTATTTGCAGCCAAGCCTCTGACAAGCAATCACAATGCTCAAGGCATTGTCGCTGTCAGTCATCATCTGACCACAATAGCAAGAAGATCTGGACAAGGCTGAAAGAGCTTCCTCTGTGCTCTAGCTTCTCAGTTCTCCTGTTATATAAGCACATTCTGCTGGTGAACAAAATCCTTGGGCTTTCAGATCACCTATGTGAACTTCCCACATTGCATGACAGGAAGGCTGGAACTATATTACATGCTGGGGCCAAAGAGAAGGCTATGGGGAGGCAGAAAGTGTCAGAAACATTTCCCTGCTCTCAACAGTTATAYTGAAGTCTCAAGGAAAAGTTAAAGTGCAGATATGCTTGAAAAGTTCAAAGACAAAGCATGCATAGCATTGAGTCACAAATACACACATCGAAAGACTGTCAGTCCTAATGCGTCAAGAGCCATTAAACCTGATGACAATAACTACATTAAGAACAGCAGAATTAGCCTCTGCCTAAAAATAAGACCAGATCTGTCAGAGATATCCAGGCACTTCAATTAAGACTTCCATTGATTCACCAAAAGATGCAGACGACTTTCCTTTGGTTGAGGAGGATAGGACTAGAGACCTTCTGGCCAAGCTAGACATCCACAAATCCATGGGCCCGGATGGGATGCACCCACGGGTGCTGAGGGAGCTGGCGAATGTTGCTGCCAGGCCGCTCTCCATCATCTTGGAAAGGTCCTGGAGAAYKRGAGAGSTGCCTGAGGASTGGAAGAAAGCCAGTGTCACTCCAGCCTTCAAAATGGACAAGATGGAGGACCCAGGAAACTCTAGGCCCGTCAGCCTCACCTCCATCCCTGGAAAGCTGATGGAACAGCTCCTTCTGGATGTCATCTCCAGACAGATGGAGGAGAAGGTGATCAGAAGTAGCCAGCATGGATTCACCAAGGGGAAATCCTGCTTAATCAATCTGAGAGCCTTCCATGATGGAAGGACTGGCTGGGTAGATGAGGGCAGAGCAGTGGACATTGTGTACCTTGACTTCAGCAAGGCTTTTGACACTGCCTGCCTTAACATCAACCTAGAGAAGCTCAGGAAGTGTGGCTTAGACAAGTGCACAGTGAGGTGGATTGAGAACTGGCTGAAAGGCAGAGCTCAGAGGGTCGTCATCAGTGACGTGGAGTCTGGTTGGAGGCCTGTGGCTAGTGGTGTCCCCCAGGGATCAGTCCTGGGTCCCATCCTCTTCAACCTTTTCATCAGTGACCTGGATGAGGGGACAGAGTGCCTCCTCAGCAAGTTTGCCAATGATACCAAGCTGGGACAAGTGGCTGACACACCACACATAACAGAAGGCTGCCATTCAGAGAGACCCGGACAGGCTGGAGAGTTGGCCRGAGAGGAACCTCCTGAGGTTCAACAAGGGCAAGTGCAGAGTCCTGCACCTAGGGAAAAAGAACCCTCGGCACCAGGACAAGCTGGGTGCCGACCTTCTGGAGAGCAGCTCTGCAGAGAAGGACCTGGGAGTGCTGCTGGATGACAAGTTGACCATGAGCCAGCAATGTGCCCTTGTGGCCAGGAAGGCCAAGGGTCTCCTGGGGTGCGTAGGGAAGACTGTCGCCAGCAGGTCGAGGGAGGTCATCCTCCCCCTCTACTCAGCCCTACTGAGGCCTCATCTCAAGTACTGCGTCCAGGACAAGAGAGACAGGGAGCTACGGGAGAGAGTCCAGTGTAGGCCTACGAAGATGATCAGAGGGCTGGAGCACCTGCCCTGTGAGGAACGGCTGTGAGAGCTGGGCCTCTTCAGCCTGGGGAAGAGAAGACGGAGGGGGGGATCTTATCAATGTGTACAAGTACCTGAAGGGAGGGTGTCAAAGGGACGGGGACAAACTCTCTTCAGTTGTCCCATGTGACAGGACAAGAGGCAATGGGCAGAAATTGAAGCACAGGAAGTTCCGCCTGAACATGAGGGGGAATTTCTTCCCTGTGAGAGTGACAGAGCACTGGAACAAGTTGCCCAGAGAGGTTGCGGAGTCTCCTACTCTGGAGATCTTCAAGGCCCGTCCAGATGCAACCATGTCTAGCATGCTGTAGGTGACCCTGCTGAGCAGGGAGGTTGGACTAGATGATCTCCAGAGGTCCCTTCCAACCTTACTGATTCTATGATTCAAGGAGGTCCAGGAAATCCAAAGGGAAAAAGTGACCTGCTCCACTGAACCAATACGTCTCATTAATAACAGAAGGCATCTCTTCTTCAGCTATTCGTGCATATACAGCAATCTCTCTCCAGATCAGAGAACGGAAACAGACACTGTTGACATGGATACATATGAATCACTTTCTCTTAAACAGCTTCAATAGTTTTAGCCTGCCTTTCTATCCTGAACTGGAGAAAGCATATTAAGATAAATAATCAGCATCAATGATGCAATTTTATCTATGTGCACTTGCTAACATACTCAAAAAACATAAATCTGGACTATGGCCTTCCCTTTAAATTCACTAGGTGAGAACATCAATAGTACTAGTTCACCGTTCAAATTTTGGCAAACGAGTGAGAAATGCACAAATAGTAAAGGCAGCAACTATATAGGAAGAGATGTTCTTGTCTAAACACCAATGCAACAGAAAGCTGGAAAAAATAATTAAAAAAAGCAATACCCAGAGATTCTAGTTACTCTCATACAAGCCAGGCTCTCTCCTCTTGATCCTCTCATGAATTTACTATGATACAGGTGGGAGCTTTTCGTGAGCCCAAGTTTTGACTGCAAGGAAAGCAAGAGAGGGCCCGATATCAGTGGAAAGAGACACTTGAGTTTCATAAGGGGTTTAACAGGATAGGTTTAATAAAGAACTTTGCACTACAGACTGCACAGAGAACAACTGGGAACCGCACACAGAGGTCAACAATGGGAGGCTGCTGGAGGCACGAGTTGTACACATGGGCAGGACTCAATTCGTTCATAAGAGCCCCTTAAATCTCCTATCTCAGTTGGAACTATTTCAGTTGTGTTAACCTTGAGCAGCTTCTGCCCAGAAAGCAACTAGACATTGTGGAAAAAACAGAATATGCATGCCTGGCTCTGATAGGAATTTGGTCAGTGCGCAGTTTCACACACTGGCCCTGCTGCTACCATGTACTCTGCCAGTCATTGACTCCTTGCTAGAACTGCCACAGGTGTTCTCACTACACCTGTATACACAACCACTTAATAAAAAAAGCTGTCAATATTTTTCTGCGTTCTTTCTGTTTTCATTTAAAAGAAACCAACAATCTGACAGGAAGAGGTAGAACAGCTAAAATCCATCAATGAATCACCAGATGAAATCAAATCCCCTACAAAAAAATCTGAAGAAAAAGCTAAAAAAGTAGGACTTCAAAAGCTATGAGAGCTATGATAATCCTACAAAGCTACTAGCTACACTTGCCACTATGGACTGCTTGAACCAAGTAGCCTCTGCTGGTGCACGTGAACTACAAACAGAAATATATGCAAATTTTATATAAAAATAAATGCTAATAGCAATATTTTAAGGCAGTGTATTTAGTTTTCACTACTAATTCACATTAAAGTTAATAGGGTTTGCACAGTTGGAACTCCACGCAACACTTTGTGCTGTGAGTTATGTAGTATATTTTCAACAGAGTAATTGCCAGTAGGTACTTGCATCAATGCTCTGACATCAATGAAACTAAATTAGAAAAGCTCATAATTTGGGAAAGCTCAACTGCTGTGAGATCAAAACTAACACTTATGCTTTCTTTTTCCTTACTTGTCATTGGCCAGATCATAGAACCGCTTATTCACACAACCGGTACACAACAGGGACACAGCATCCAAATAGGAAAATATCTTCAGCAGCATTTCTGATGGCATGCTGATAAGAAGAAAAAAAAATAAATGTTGTTAGACTTACCTGCAAACTACAGAAATGACAATGGCTAAGAATTCAACTCCAGACTACAACAAAAGTGACAGAAATTATGAGTTCGTGAGTTTACAAATCAAACCTTAAGAATTAGTTTGCAGAATTTCGATTCAAAGTTGTTTCTCTGACCTAAAGCATTTGCTTAAAACAATTCACCACAACTTATTCAAGTGACCCAGGACATTATGTGGAAGTTATCATTTTGCATTTCCATTATAACTTTTTTAACATTAATCCCATTTGACATGAAACTACTTCATACAACTTCACTCTCTCACTGCTTTTATCATGATTTTACTACTTAGTCACTAACYACCAGCCTTTACCAGAGCTGTGTCATCAGGATGCATCAGCACAGAAATATCATAATCAGACAGTGGGATCGTGGTATACCTCATCAAAATCCTCAAACCATTTGTGCTCAGGGGTATCACAGAGTTTGCATTTATGTCAACAGAAAGATGTAAACTTCAAAGTACGTTGCGTAGCACCTTAAGAATAACTGAATATTTCTGTGCATCTGTCTGGCTGCAGGTGCCAGTGTCATCTGTGAAATCCCACTGCTACTAGTTCTTCACAGCCAAAGTGCACCATGCATGTATAACGTAGAGTTAAGTCAGCATGATTTTTGTATTAATAGATAGACAAAGCTTATACCCTCCGAACAGTATCTAGTAATTGCACACAGGGTTTTTTTTTGAAGAAGAAGAACTATTTTTTTTTTTGGAGCATGGTAGTATGCCAACATCAAAATCGCCACTGAAAATATAAGCTTCTGGGGGGGGGGGGGGGGGAGGAGGGAATCAGTATCTCAGCCAAGTCTCTCTCCTCCATTTAGAACTGGGTCATTTACAACATTTGCTGCTCTATAGTAATATTTTACGCCAAAAGCATATACCTTTTAAATGCCTTTCAAATACAGGACACTGCCAAGACTCCAGGGTTCGTATTAAAACTCAGGATCTCAGCTGCACTAACAGATTGGCAACCATGCCAAAACTTCTATGGTTAGTATGTGAAATTATTCAAATATTGTAAGCCCAAAGCAGTTAGTGCATTACTTCTAAATTCTGTCTGGAATAAATCAACTGCTTGACTAGTTGCAAATAGGCTAAAATATAATGCTTGATCTAGAATTCTCAACAGTAGTTTTCACAACCATACTATTATTTTGTTGTTGAAGGGAAGTAAGAGAAAGGAGGAGGACGCCTTCTTTGTCTGCTTAAGTCTTTCACACAAAACTAACAGCATAAGGGATTGAACTGGCCTTAAAAATGGAAAACAGAAAAATGACTTACACAGGAAGTTACCAAAGTTACAAATATTCCTTCTTCTATCCAGAAAAGGAAATTGATCTTTCATGTAAAGTAATCTTTTTTAAAATACAAGAAAATTCAATTAAATAAAGAAAATAATTCAGGACTATTTTGAAAGTGTCTTTCGCAGTCAAGCAGGGAGAGAACACTTACCTAGCAGCAAATGAGTGGCAACCACTTTATTCCTCCCCCTCATCCCACTCCACCGTTCTAAGTCTCCCTATATAAAGCAACAGGTATCAAGAGAGATGTCAGAAAGTTTATTCCAAACTGGCTTTTCTGGAAGTAACACGGTAATGATTTTGATTTTTAAGGAACAACATAGCTCATGACTTGCAAAAAAGTTGCTGATGATCTTGTACAACTTGGAAAACTTCTACAAGAGGTAAGGGAGAACCACGCCCGAAAATTTCAGCGGCTCAAGACAAGACCACAGAGTAGGCCAAGAAAGCAAATCTTTTCTTTTGAACAGAGAACATCTGACATGGAAACATCCAAAATATGAACATACATGAATCTCTTAAAAAAAACATAACTTGAAATCTGCAAGGGCTTTTTCCACTCTTATCTTAAACTAAAGACATTCTCACCTCTCAATGCTCACGTTAGATTTCCGCTTTATGGAAGGTATCCAATACTGCCTTTTAACTTCTGCATTTTTGGTTTCAGAAAACTCCATGGGTCTGGCAGCAAAGCTCCTTGATCTATTTCTAGAAAGTAAAAGCTGTTAGGAATCAAATAATCATAAAATGAAGAAAAATGTATATTCTGCACACCTAGACATCATAGGTCAACTCAGATGAGATTCAAGGGATACAATGCGTGATAACTCATTAATAGCAGTTCACAGATTTGAACGATTACCACCAAATTCAAACATCCAACATCAAGAAAACATTCAACTCTGGTCTCTCTTCTACGATCATTGGCACTGCCACCAGATCAGTTTGACACTGGTGGAGAGATCTACTCCCATTACAGACAACTGCACCACTCTGGCCACCATAATCAAGCTCCAGAGAGCCCCCTACAAGAACTCAAACTCATTGTGTTAATCTTCYGTTTTGCAGCATGACTAGAAACATTTTGTGAACTGTCCAACATCGCCAAGCCATTAAAAAAAATGCATCAAAACACAACTAGTTAGTCCAATTGGTAAGATGAGTATTGATATTTTATTTACTCATTAATACATAACTATTTGGATCCAGACTACTTTTCCCTACTAAAGTAATTTTGCATACTCCTAGAACAAATAGACTTGTACAAGCTAACCTGCCACACGTATTTTCCAAGGTTTTCTCGTAGAAATAACCTTGTAAGTTGTAATTACAAGTCCTATTTTCAAACCACACACAGACTTCTAGACAGAGTTTCAATCTTAATCAAATCCTGACTCTTAACACCTGCTGTTTCTCTGTGATACTGCAGGGCAGGCAGAGCTCTATTAGTGCCACATGGTTTGCATTGCCAGCTGGCTTTAAAACACCTAGTCAATCCAATTCTGGGTTTCTAAGCAACAAGTTGATATTGGCAAGAAAGAAATCTTTATTGGAAGTACATGCATACCTTGTACATTTAATACATCCATGTACATGGAATAAACACTAATCTTATTTTATGCTCAAGGAAAAATAAAATTCAGGGGGAGGGGGGAAAATAACTTCAACCTAAAATGTCAAGTCTGTTACATCAGAATTCCTGAAGTTTTACTGGGAATTGTTTTAAGTACCTGTCCTCCTCACACAGGAAGACATACACATGAGTTCAGGTGCTAATCTAAAACTCAGGAACAAAATTAACAAGAAGAAAGTAACCGCATGTCAAATACAACCCTGAAGATAAAGCAAATGTTTTACTGGCGTACATTACCACCACCAAGTACACTAAGAAAAATCAGATAAAATGAAACCAGCTTGAATGAGTCAGTAACAAATGGCATTTTTCAAAAGCCATTAAAGGAATTTAGAGGCACAAGTCCTGTTCAGTAGTTGAACTAGCACATCTGTATCTGCTGCAGCAACAGTTCCAGACTACTCCACTGTTATCTACACTCAAAGCAAAAAGATGCCTTGTTTGGGCATACCACACAGTGCTATACCCTCACAGATTCTAGATACCCTCACAGATTCCAGCTAGCTCTAGGATCAAACCAGACTGGGAGTTAGATCATGGATTTTGCACTACACTTTTTTTTTAAATCTGGTATAAGCATACTCTGCATTTCCCGTATTCAGTCCTACTAGCTCTCATTTTAACCACTCCTTGCATGCCCCTCTTCTTCTCCCCAGGGAGGGATATCTGAAGTATGGGAAGTTGTCTTCAGCTGCCTCAGAAGCTTCTGCATAATTTTAACACCTTTTGTAAGCTTAGTTTTTTAATACTGAATTTTTCATTCTCTAAAATGATAGCATTCTCAGAACATGAAGAAATAAAGTCAGAAATGCTTGTGAATATGATTAAATAACCAGCCCTTGATGTGTAGGAGGGTCAACTAAATTAAAAGCACAAAATGAAAATCAAAGTAGCCACTGTATACTGAAACACAAGACACAGCTCCTTCTCAGGGGAAGGAGAATCACAACAGCAAATCTGTTACATGAACTACTTCATTCAATTTCACAAATATTTCATATATAGAAGATTATAAATTCAACAAAATGCTCTCATGCCACAAAGCTAACCTGCCCATGTTAAAAATCACTGACAGCTATTACCGCCCTCTTTCAAGATTTCTTCAAGTAACAGTTGAGAGGCTCTACCTTTGAGGCACAGCAACCTCAATTGTCATTTTGTGAGCTTTCAATCAGTGGTGCACAGTTTTGTAGCACAGCATTTGCTTTTACACCCCAGAGTACTAGAGATGTGAATATTCCTTTTTTTAGTGGTCAGAGAACAAGTCTATTTCAAAAAATGTATAGCAAATTGTACATAGTGACAAAATTTGGCTCCTTTTCTAAAGTTAAGATATACATACAGATAAACAGAAATGATGGCAATATTTTAACATCTTTTTTTTTTAACTCAACTAGTAATTTCAAAGTCTCTTAAAAGGATATTATCCCTTTTTTCATTAAGTTAGTACAAGAGAAATGACACAGCTATTAAACCTAGGGTTATACAAAAGAATTAGTAGAAGAACTTACTTTCTCAACTCCACTTCTAACACTGCTCTAAACTTTTGAAAGCTGAACCTGTATAAGAAAAACTAAGCTAATCACACCTCTTACAGTGAAATCCTCCCATGCACTTGGTGTAAGCCCTGTGCAACTTGGACATACACGCCTCAACCACTAAGGCAGCCAGTCCTTCTTGGACAGGCTTATGACGCTACCTACTCTTAGCTCAAGCACTTACCTGGGTTTTAGTCCCACTACTCAAACAGAAAACCTAAAAAAAAAGTAACATGTTAAAGCTAGGCTTTCTTGCACACCTGGTAAGACAGGCTGCAGCCGAGGTTTCATTCTCCCACACGCAATTTTGCGGCGAAACTACCACCAAAGCCCGCACACCGTGCACCAGGGGGTGCACCACGTCTTCGGGGAGGCCCCCMGCACCCATCGCGGGACCAAGGGCGGAGGGGGAGGGGAAGCGCCTCGACGGTCCTAAACGGGCAGCAAGCCCGGGGCTGGAAACCAGAGCAGCGAGGCCGGGCAAGGCGCCTCCCCGCGGAAYCGCGGCAGGGAAGGGGAAAACACCAGAAGGCGGCGACGGGAGCGGCGGCGCCCCGGGGCCAGCTCGCCGCGCACGAATGCGGTTACCTGGGCGCGGGGACGAGGGAGGGCGGCGCGGCCCCGACGGCTCCCGGCGGGGCCGCCCGCGCCCAGCCGCCGCCACCGTAGCGTCGCAGGGCCTGGCCGCGGCCCGTCGCCATAGCGAGCTGCTCCGCCGCCGGCGCCTCGCGGGCGGCGCGGGGGTGGGGCGGCCCCTAAGATGGCCGTTAGGTGGCCGTTAGTTGGCCGTTAGCGCGTTCAAAAAGCAACAGCTCGTCTCTGCGGGGCCGCTGAGGGCCCCGGGACTTTCGAGAGGTGCCCTGCGGGCTCTCAGGCAGCGCCCGGATTTGTTGCGGAGTAAACCGTAGTTCAGGCATTTCTTACGGTTGCTCCACGGAACGGTGGACATCGACTCCGCGATAATACTTAAACTCCACCTTGCCTGTTAAATTAACGC
>NW_028187055.1:2119136-2184101 GCF_003343005.1 Rhea americana | reverse complement strand
AAAAAAAAAAAAAAAAAAAAGGTTTTAGGAAAGATTGACAAATAGGATTTGCTCTAACAAGTGGCTGGCTAAATACTGCCGAGACACGTACACATTTGAGTAATGGGACTTTATTTCCATCGGGTTCTGGATCAAAAAAACTGCACTTGCAAAGGGGATCCGCTAAGTGAACAAAATGAAACATATTGTTAGTTTGATTGTTCCTTAAAAAGAATGCGCACGTTTAGTTTATTAAACATATTGGATGTTACTGAAAAAATACTTACTAAAGAAACAGATTTAGAAAATAAAGCCGCCAACGGCCCGCCAGGGCGCGGCGCGCGCAGTGCCTGGGCGTTAACGGCCGCCGGGGCGCGGCTCCGCTCCGCTCGGCTCGGCTCGGCTCGGCTCGCACCGCCTCTCGCCGCGCCGGCCTGGGGGCGCTTTGCATCGCGGTCGCTGTAGTTACTTTCCTGCAAGTCGTTTTCAGTAGCGGGCGCAAGAGGGAGCTTCTGTAAACTACGGTTCCCAGGGCGCGCCGCTAGTTTTCTTTCGGGAAAAGATTTCCGCAAGAGCAATGGCGAGGGGCAGCCGCCGGCGGGCAAGGGGTTGCCGTGAGCTTCTGAAGTGAAGCGCCAGGCGCAGGCCGCGGTTCAGAGCGGGAGGCCGCGCTGATTCTCCTTCCCCGGCGCTCCGGCGCGGCACCCCGCGTGCATGTGTGGCAGAGAGGGCCCGGCTCGCGGCGGCGCGCAGGAGAAACTTTTAGTTGAGCGTCGGTCACGCTTTGGTATCAGCATTTAGAAGCCGTCTGCTTTGCCTCAGCATGTTTTCCGCCTCTCTCGTGCGAGCTAGGCGGTGCGGCGAGAAGCTGCAGGTGTCCCCAGGGAAGTGGCTGCTCGCACCCTCAGGAAGGGTGCTCCCGGGGCCCTGGCCGGGCCTGAGGTGGGGGCACCAGCCCCCCTGCAGGCAGCCCGCCCCGCGCCCCTTCCTGTTTTTACAGGGTGCAAAACAAAGTATCTGGACACGAGCGGGGGGTCTGGGAGCAGGAAAATCTGCCGGTAGTAGCAAACACGTATCTGTGCAAAGGGATCAGAAAGAAGAAACTCTTCTGTCAGCTGCTCAGAAAGGTAAGACGGCTTATAGTCACTACTGAGTGGGAAGAGTGCGCCATGCTTGAAGAGGCTCAGCCATCGGAAACTAGGCACCGTGTTGTATGTTGTAGTTGAGATTTTAAAGTCCCCAAACTSTCGAGTTGAAAAATTGCAGTTCTTAGAAAACCAGCAAGTTGACCCCTCTTCTTTTTACATTATACTGTTTCCTGCTATGGACACTCTTTAGGCGGTATATCACACAAGCATAACAGAAATTCTCTGGTGTCTTGCTGAAAGCTTGTTAGTGTTTAAGTCAAGAATCTGCCACATGACAGGTAAGATATGGAGCCTGTCATTTCCATTCTGTAAAGGAAGACCTGTCACACACAATCCATCTTTTTTACTTATGGTAAAATTGGCAAAACTCTTTGTTACTGGAAATGTTTCTATTATAAATGAGACTTTTACTAGGTGACAAGTAATCTTTTAGCTCAACATTGCTCAACATTGCCTAATTTATCTTGCATTTTTTCACTCTTTCCCTTCTTACCTCACCTGTTGATCAAGTTAATTAGTCTGCTTAGAACTAGGTAATTTGCTTGCAGTTGCAAAGGCAACTCATATAGAGTTTATACTTGTAGTATTAGTACAGTGAGATTGAATTTAATATTCAATTTCATTGGAAAAAAATGTCATAGATGAATGCAACATAATAAAATTTTAGATACTAGAGTAGCTGACAAATGGTTCAGCACTCTGAATAGCTCATGTACAGGAAGCTGTAAGATCTGCAACAATCAGCTAATTTTTCTATATGAACTGTACCGGTAGAGATCTCCTTGGTCATCCAGTTTAGCCCTCTGCTGTCACAGGTATCCCTGTTTTTGTTTTCTTTCTAATGAGCTCTGCAGGCTAACCTTAAAATTAGGTACAATTCTTGTTAATACTTTYTTTTTCCCCTGAGGATTAAAATATGCTGTCTTTAGTAACGCAAGGGGACAGTTTTTAAACTGTAAACAGAAACAATTTGCTGCTGAATTGTTAACTGTTCCATCTGCTCTTCTGTAACCTATACCAGCAGGTGATCTAACCTGCCTTCTGATATGTGACAAACATTTACCTTTCAGCTAGTAGTCCTTAGCCTAATAACTTGTGATTGACACAAATCACCGAGAAAACTACCAGTCTTGACTGATCTGGTATCATTAGCAATTTATTTAGTTCACAGATCATTCTGAAGGGGAAAGAGAGAGACTGGATAAGTTGTTCTGATTGCTTGAATGCTGCAGGTGGTATGTTGTGGTGACCTAGTCTAGACATTAAGTAGAGAGTTGAAACATTTCATTTTACATCTTCACAAAACATCAAACTAAAGCTGGTTTCAGAGATGTGTACACTGAATGTCATGATTTCCTCAATCTGGAATATGTCAAAATATAAATAAATTGCTTTTTGTATATTGCTGCTTATTTTTCTAAAATCTATTCCACTTCATCATCTTTAGTTCAGCTGCAGTTGAAGCAGAACTTAATGTTTGGGGATGAAGAGGGATGAAAAAGAGAAATTTCTCATAGATTATAGTAATTCGCTCTGCTATTTACAATTTTCTTTCTGTAGTAATTGAGTAGTTTGTGACATTAGTTTTATCATAGGATGCCTGTCATCTTGGTTCTTCTCATTCATGTCAACAAAAAGTGGTTGCTACATAATTAGATTCAGAAATCTAAGTGCTTTGAAAAGGTCTTTAAAAACTTCAACTGATGAGAAGGCTGCTGGAGAAAGAGTTATTAAGTTTTCTCACTAATTTGCACTTTGCTAAAAGGCATACTTTACTACTTAAACAAATCAGTAGTCTTTTCCTCAATTCTCAATATTTTATAGCAGAGACTCATAGGATTTTTTTTTCAGTGTTTACACTGACACTTTTACTAGTGCTTTAAAACAAATTATATTGTAAACTACAGTTGACTGTCTCAATAAATACATATTTTGATATGGTAACCCTCCTTTTTATTGCTCACTTGATTGAGAATTCATAAAATCAATTAATTTTAATCAGTTTGTGCTATTTATAAGCTTACACTGTTCTTTACTTTTACTTTTCACCTCTCTTCCCTTGAGTAAAGATTTTAGTGTTGAAGTATTATGGAAGCTGCTACTGGAGCTTTTTTCTTCTGCAGATGTGAGGTCTACCAAAATGCTATTTGAACTGTAGACTAACAGAAGATAAATTATATAATAAAGCTATTCAAATTTTATTATCCAAGCTTGTAACTCCCACATTGTTTTCTGTCTATTTCAGTGAAAGAAGCTGGAAGAGACTTCACATATTTTATAGTGGTTCTTGTTGGAATTAGTGTTACAGGTTTGTTCTTTCTTTTTTTTAAATTACATTCTTTATCAGAAGAACCTTCTCATGAATTCCATCTTGTTGGATTAGTTTTCATTTCAGCAAACTACTTCTTGTTTCTCTTCCAGGTGGTTTATTTTATGTGATTTTTAAAGAGCTGTTCTCTTCTTCCAGTCCAAGTAAGATCTATGGAGATGCTTTGGAGAAATGCAGATCTCACCCTGAGGTTGGTTTTTGAACCTTAGTCATAAAGGGTTTTTTTCTCCCTAATTATTGTCTCTTTTTAGTCAAAAGTTTGCACCAGAAATCTAACAAAGGTACAGGAGTGTCCATAGGGCAGTTAGCAGACAAACAGGAGCGAGATCTGCCTATACCCTATACATTTAGCTGGGCAGAGGAGGGTCAGCTCCAAATCAGAATCCATACTAGATCAGGTTAATCCAAGCACTGCATCTAAGTGAATTAGCCTGCTAAAGGCAAGTATATTGAGTATCACAGCACAGCATGCTGATGCAACTACAGAGCCTCTGACCGTTCAGAGCATGTACTTTTGTCTCTATACAGAAAATTCTATAGATGTACCTGAATGCCTATTAAATATGGGTACTTGCAGAATTCTGTAGATTCGAAAGGCAATTGCTCCCACTTGGGAGCTGTTGTTTTTCCTCCACAGTTACTCTATTGTGACACTTCATTAGGGTACTGTCATTGTGCAAAGAATTGCATAAACAGCCAGGGATTAAACTCTTTAATTTGAAACAAGATTAGCATATCACTATGGGTAAAAGAAGAAGAGAAAGAGGACAGTCACATGGTCACATAACCACATAACATAGCTGAATATAGATAAAAATTAGTCTAAAACTAGATCCTGAAAAGTCACTACTTCAGGAAAAAACAGTGACTGCATGAAATAATTTTTCAGCAAGGTTGTCACTGAGGATAGTCTAGAAATGAAGTGACAAGTTATCATAGAAAAATAAATTTTGCTTTGGAACAAGCTGTTACAAATGAGGTGTCTCTCCAATACCTAAACCATAAAATCATCCTTCCTTTTAACCAACTTGAAAGTAAGTCTAAAGCTTGGTTAATTTGATATGGTTTTATGGATGTGAAATATATGTATATTTCCTTAACAGTAGCGTTTCTTATTAAATTACATGAGGGGGATTCATTTACATTTTAAACTTTGAAACAGTCAGATACCCTCTTAAAGGAGACATGAGCAAACATTTTGTGCTTCTTTTGTTCCTCTTCTACACAATATGTCTGCAAAGTGTGATGTATGCAGTAAGAATGGAGATTAAAATCGTGTAATTTCAGAGGGTTGTACATGTGGAAGATAACAATAGGATTTATTGTATTTATATGCCTGTAAAGAAATCCACTGAAATACAGAAAGCATGCTGAGGCATTTTTGACACAGTTCTCTTTCACAAACTCTTGCCTTCTCCTTGACATATCAGACTCACAAGGGGCATTTTGTTGAAAGAAAATGTGCTCACAGCAGGAACATGAGCTGATACTAGAATGTCTGTGTGAATGCGATACCTTCTGACAGCTCAAACCTCTTTTCTCTTGTAGATAATTGCCGTTTTTGGTGAACCCATTAAAGGTTATGGCGAGACAACACRACGAGGAAGACGACAGCTTGTCAGGTGTCCTTTGGTATTTTTTGCACAGCTAAGACACCTTAGGTTACATTGTTGCAAGTTAGATCTAGATTACTGAACTGACAGGGTAYGTGACATATCTTGTCACTTTTGAATGGAAATGAAAGGAATATTTTTGTGCAGCAGATACCAACATTTAAAAAATATTTGGGTGCAATCTTTAGGTCAAAGAGTTTCTGTTTGGTCTGTCTGATGATGTAGAATTAGAGAGTACTTGCAAGTACTGTTAGTGTTGACATGTTGACATCACCCCAGAGTTAGTCTTACAAAATCCAGATGCTAGGCCCTTGTGTAGTGGGAGATTAGCTAGCTCTATTACCTGAACGGCTAACCTTATATTTACAGGACAAGAAAACAAGCTGGAAGGGGATGTTGAAAGTGAGAGAAGTCAGCCAAAGTTAGGCTTATTTCTTTGTTGCAAGTGTAAAGAGGTACAAAGGGGCATGGGCACTATAATGATGTCTGATCTCTGGGCCTTTGACCATTAGAGGTGGATTTCACCACTGAGTTAGACACCTGAACTATATACTAAATGCAGTGTATATGCAATATAAAATTCAAATTCTGAGTACCTCAGAACAAGAAATGGCCAGTATGCTAAAGGGAGAGCTCCTCCCTCCAAAAAATAGGACAAGTCTTAATAAGTTAGCACTTGGGCACAGGCATGCATCTAGGGAACAAGGAGACACCCAGATCAGATGGAAGTTTATATTTCGAAACACTAATTAAGAACAGTGGAGAGATTTTTCTCCCTTCGAAACAATAGTTCCTTATCAGACCACAAAGAATGAGGGAGATGATAACTTTCAGGCTTTCACAAGCCAAGCTGGTCAGTTTAAAGCAGGTTGGATTTGGCTGCACAGGTTACAGTCGCTGTAGTGACTGCATGTCCCTGGTTGATATGCAGSATTGACTGCTGGTACTGGTATTTCTGGTACTTGAGGCTACAGGTCTATTGTGTATTTAATAGAACAGCTCTCACCTAAACCATTTCTGAGTGTGTTTGTTTATTGCTCTCCTGATGAGGTAAAAAAACAGAACTAATTCTTACAGGACATAAATCTTCCCTGCCCCATAGCCCAACAGGGACTTTGTCTTTACTAGGTTCTTTGATTTGAGTTTATTCAAGCAGGTTTCGTATAATATGGGATACATAAGCCTAAATATAAAATTTGAACCATGAAATTGAGATTTTTAGGAGATTGATTTTTTTTAACTTTGAACTAAAAATTTATGTTTTCATCAGACTGTGTGAAATGGTGGTGTTCAAAGTGGAACTGCTAAACAAAAAGAATACAAAAAATAGTTTTAAGCATCTGTCTTTAAAACAAACTATTTGGAAAACTGAATGTAYAGTCAGTGTTTTCTTAGTATTTGATTTCCATCTTCTTGAAAGTCAAATTTGTATAGCTTTTTGAGCCAATGACTTGGTAAAATGGTAGAGCTCATGTCTGTGATATGAAGATGACTTTAGATGTCTCAAAATATGTACTGATTTATTGTGCATATACATCTTGAATGTGAATTTACTGCAGTGAGATTCTTGATTTGTATTTATTCCTTGTAACATTCCATATCACCTTAAACTGTATTGAAAGTTTAATTCACAGTGTATATTTAGGTGCAACTATTGGAAAGAAGAGCTTGGTAGTATGCAGCAGTTAGTAATTTCAGTAGGAAGCCTAAACTGGCACAGAATGCAGGTCTGAACATTAGTTTTTGGAAATGGTCATCTAGAAAGTGACCTGAGTTTTCTGTTTATCTAGTGTTTGGCTGTAACTTAAATACCAGCTTTTGGGCTGKAGATCTGATACAAGTGCCAAAGTTATACAACTTCAGTAAAACAAAATTACTATAAGCTTTACTTATTTTAGCAATAAATAGCTTGACCTGATAACTATGTTGATTAATAGAGTTCTTTTTGCATATTTTTGCTTGGTAACTTAGTTAAGTGCCTAAAGAAACTTGGCCAGTCTGGATGATTTCTTTCCTAAAGGTCAGGTTCTGAATCTAAGGATTCTTTAGAATAAATGCAGGAAAATTTCAGAATTTTCAGCTGTCAGCTTGTTGTTGAGTTTTTRGGGGAGGATTTGCATATCAATTTCTTTCAGTAAGCAATGAGGACATGTAAGCACCTCATCTGTTAACCATTTCTCTAACCAGTCTTACCTGTCTAACCATCTCTGCTTAACCAACTCTCTTTTCTAACTKGCTGCTGCTCCCAAGATGCCTAGAGTAAAACTTGGGAAGATAAATGAAGAAGGAAGAAACCCTTGATACCATGTAGACTCTACGATAAAAGTTGGAATGCACTTTCTCCCAAAGTAGTTCAGCAATTCCTCTAGATAAGAAGTTGAAATTTGAAGTTTAACGAGCATATTATAGGTAGCCTTGCCTAGTGGGTTGAGTTTTTGTTTTACTGTTTTTAGTCATGTGGAATACATAAAGGATGGACTGAAACACATGCGCTTAAAGTTCTATATTGAGGGTTCAGAACCAGGAAAGCGGGGAACAGTCCATGTGGAGGTCAAAGAGGTATGTTCATTTGCTAGATATAGCTGACAAGCTTAATCTCACATGTGTACTACTGAAGAGAAAAACAGAGCCTGAAATGTATTTCCTCATTACAGAATCCTGAGAGAGGAAGACTTGAGGTCCGCTACATATTTGTGGATGTTGAGACCTTTCCCAGAAGAACCATTATCATTGAAGACAACAGATAGCCAAAGATCAAAGTTGAATGAAGTTACTGTCTCATCTTTCTGAGTACCGGATGCATAGCCGGTGTACACATGAACTGTGTGGCGTTCTCAATTGTATCTTGAAGCATTGGGATTGTGCTGCAGGAAGTACCCTCTCAGAGCCTCCACTAAGGTCTTTCCTAATAACAAATATAGGACTTGATGTGAAGGAAATGAAAAATAGAGCCATCGCTTATGGCAACTAATTGTGACATAGGAAAATAATGGCACGTAAGGGACTATTTAATGCTGGCTAAAATGTCTACACACCCAAAAGCTAAGTCTTCCAAGGTTTGAGGTCTGGGGAGGTGTTTGTTTTCCTTTGCTTGGATTTTCCACTAGCCCTGCAATAAAGTGATACTGAAAGTGTAGACAAACTCAGTGTTTTCATTCTGGGTGGCTTTGTGTAGGTAAGGTAAAATAACATGTGTTTACTGATYCAACATAGGTCTAGCCCAGGTGAATCTAAGAATATGAATTGTGGAGACCCATGGAAGGTGACTAGAGATAAAGAATGTTCAATATTAGTRTCTTCTAAATAAATTAACAACACAYGCATGCTATCTGTTCCTTCCAAGGTTTGCCACTCTGTTCCACTAACTATGACAGAGTGGTGTAGCTGCTCTCCACGGTCCAAAAGTTTTCCATTAACTGTTATTTAATTTACATCTTCCAGAAAYTGATTCATATAGTTTTACCCAAACTCAAAAGCTCAACTTAAGACTAAATTTATTACCTGGGTTTCTTAATTAGTTCAACATGGCAGAGAGCAAAAATAACTATGTATTAGACAGACTCAGTGGTATCCAGCTGTCAAGCAGTACTGTACAAAAAACTTCAAGCTTTGGCTTTGCTCTTCGTAACCTTTTTCTTAAATACAAACTAATGCATTATCTAGTAGTTATCTCCAATATGTCATGAGCTTTTTAGTTCACTTTTTTTTTAATCTCTGCATTAAGCATACACTGACATTCAGTTATAAGCTCTTCTTACCAGTTGATTAAATAGTATATTTGAATGATTTTAACTGCAGACAGTATTTCATCATACAATACCACAAATATCATTAATAGCCCTTTAGTAATACTTTGCTTGACTTTAGCCATCATGATTTTTGCCTAGTATTTAATTGCTTATCGGTCTCCATTATCTCATTTGCACTGTAAAATAATTAGACATAATATTTTTAGGACTTAACTTTGCTTTATATTAAGCACTACAGCTTTAGCTTCACACACTCTCATTGTCCAAGAGTGTTCAGTGAAGAGGAATTGCATTCTCCTGAATTCTGTAAGCACAGTAGAGAAGAGTAGCATACATACAGCAGAACAGCTGCCAAGGTTACTCTGAATGATTAACTACCAGGTATTTTAGACATATATTACATTGTATGTAATATAGCTGACTTGTACTGTGCAGGCCAAAAGGATTTTACAAAGCTTCTAAAATCAGTTGAGACTGACCAAGCTATTTTCACATTTAGTAATTTTAGCAATGATAGATTTACCTGATTTCATTTATCCGTTAATGTRTGCACATCAAAACTAGTAAGCCTACAATTCTATACCTAGTCAAAAGCTGTGAAAGTCAAGGTTTGTACTCTATCTGCAGCTCCCTGTTGTTAGTATGGGAAATCACTGTGGTACTTGATATACTGCCATGAAGTAATTTTGATAAGCTTTTATTTTTGCCTAGTCGATGAAATCATTAATGCCAGTCTGAGAGGGTGTCTTTAAAGAAGAAAATAGTTGATTCCAACTGTTCATATCATTTTCTTGAAAGCAGTAGAGTCAATAACATCTTTTCATGCCACTCTTGACTTCCTAGTTTTTTTGCATTACACTTTACCAAAACTTTGTTTCAGGAGTAATTTTCAAACCAATCTGATGCTTTGTAACATAGTACAAAAAGAAAAGTGGGGGTCCTCGTATCATTAAAGGCTGCTGCATTACTGATTGATAGCATTACATACTATGAGTAGCTGCCTCCATTTATGTCTGGTTACTATGTCATGCCATTGAGGTTACTGAAAACCTTCTCTGCAAGAGGTTTATCRTGAATACAAGACATAACAGATTAGAGCATCTTAAAATACTGCAATCTATAATAATTTTTATAATTAATACTCAGCTTACTAGCCTTATGCCTGTATTATACCTTGATAACATGTAATCATTTTTTACCCTTTATAAAACAACCCTATGTAAAAATAYAGTTTAGTCTAGAAAATGTGATACTATTTTTGCTTTTCTTCTATGAGTTTTTCCCATACCGAGCTCCCTGAAAGCTGTTGTAAAATTCCATGTCAACAACTGAAGTGACAGGTTAGACTTTTTTCCTTTATCTGTGTTCCAGTTTTGCTCTCTTACTAATCTGAGCGCAGTTTATTTTCAGTCTTTCCCTGCTGGAAAGAGGAGTACTTCCTAAAGCAAGATGTAAAAAACATTTTTTTATAGTAAATGGTACATAAGAACACTGTGCCAAGTTCAGTCTTTTACGGAGGGGAAAAAAAGTCATGAGTCAGGGCTCAAAAGACATTTTGAAAAAAGATAACCCAACTACTAGGTTTACTTTTGTCTTGTTTTAGAACCTTGTTTGCACTGAAGAAAGCAACTGTCGGGGCCAGGAACTGTCTCTGGAAAAGGAAGGATGCTAACCTCACATAACAATGCTTTTTCAACAGTGCCAATAAGTAATATATCACATCAGGCTTGTGCTAAAACATCAAGACTTGTCAGTTGGGGTTAATTCTTGTATTTGCCTTCAGATTGAGAAAATGGACTAGGAATTTTCTACTGAAAACAGTGTGAAGGAATCTGGGTGTAAACAAAGAATCAAAGAAACGTACACAGAAATACATTTTTTCCCAAGAATTGTGTAAAAGACTTGTGTAAATGGGAATGCGATCCTTCGGCTACTGGTCACTTGAGAAGCAGACATCAAAATGGAAGCTTTCAAAGTTGTYGGTATGACTCTCTACTACCATTCAGCAGGTACAATAATTGCACTGTGCCCTCCTCATTGCTTAGGCATTTGTATCAAACCTCAATCTCTTGCTCTGTAGCTGGGAATGAATGGTGCAACTACAGRTGTCAGAAAAAGTCTTGGTGTAGTCAGCTGTTCTGTTTGGCTCTTTGGCAACTAGTCCAGACCCAGATAAAAATGCAAAGCGTGAACCTCTGTAATGCAGTACATTACAAGGAACTGGAGAATTCAGAGAAGCAAAGTGAGATTGCTTCCAAGCTAGTTTGGGTCAGAAGTAGCCCCAATATGACAGGGTTATAAATAAATTTTTTTCTCATCTTTACTCGTGTAGTACACTGTTGTCATTTCCATAACTTGTCTTTCTCATATGGAGCTGCAGGAAAGCAGGCAGTTTAGTGCACTTGCTTAAAGTGGGAGGATGTGCAGGTGCTGTGGCACTCCCCATAAACTTTGTAATAAGCAAAATATCTCAGGCTGCGAAGAAGCTGCAGTGGAGGAATGCATTGTATATAAAGCATCTTCATACCTCTCCCTGTGTTGCACCTAGCAGAACACTAGAGACACAGAACAACATTTTGCTTCTAAGAAGCAGAAAAATAAAAAAGCAATTGTAAATGGGTAATTACCATCAGGAACTGTTACTCACTCTTTCCTAATTAAAACTTAACAAGCTTTAATTTTGTGGGAGTCTTAAGAAACAGAACAAGTCAGTCAATCCCTGTCCTGGTCGAAGGGGTGCAGAGCCCTCAGAGTCCCTTCTTTCTGATATTCTTTGCTGAAGCTAAAGTTGCATTACACGCCCCATCATGGCTAGTACTAAAAGCTATTCACAGACTAGTGGAGCTGCAAGTCTTGCAGCCCTATATCCAGCAGTCTCCTTTCCCTTTGGCCTCCTCCGTCAACCTCCCCACACCCCACAGAAAAAAAAAAGGAGGGGGGGGAGAAGGACCATGTTATCTATAATTAACTTCTGACATTCAAACATTTATAACTAGATTGGCTGTGCCCCTAGATGAACTCTTACACAGATCATCCTCTTACGAACTATCCCGCTTGAGTGGGCAAAGTGAGATATGCCTCACCATGTTATGCTGGTCCCACATACAGAGGAGCTTCTTCTGCTGTAATTCCAGAGCACCTCATAAGACTGAACGTGCCCTTAAGTGAAGATAGCAGGAGAGAAGATGGCCATTCAGTGCAAGACTGCTTTCCAGAGCTAGTTACTTCCCAGTTGGCAAAGGGCTGCCTAAGTACAGGGCGTTCTTGGCTCTAGGAAGTGTTATTTCAGGAGAACATTTCAGTACTTCCCTTAAAGCTGCCTTTTTCTRTGGAATAACCCATGCCTAAAGAAGCACAGTGCTCCATCAATGTACTTGGCTTTCCAGCCATGTTACCAAAGTGCTAGCTAAATGCAGCAGTAAGAGACAGGCATACATCTATAAAATGTCCAGGAAGACCAAATAATAGATTTTCAGTATATCTCTCTTTCAGAAGACTATCTAGACCTAAATACCTTTATCATTGCTATTTCAAAATATTTTGAAAGACTCAATATTCCTTTTAAACTTTTCTAGTTCCGGTTTTTGTCTATATGTCTGAAAGTACTATGTATCAGGAAGTGACCTCAGTTCATAAAGTGTTCTTAAAAAAAAAACAAAACTGCAGTATCACCTCACTAGTTAAACTGATACCTGAGGGTGTTTTTCTTTACATTGCCTGAATGGAGGGGCATGTCTGAAAAAGAAATCACTTTTCCTGCTTTCTGAAAAAGCTGATAATGTGTTTGGTAAAATGAAAGCAAATTAAAAGAAGAATCAAAAGGAATACATCTTTACCTAGGTTTTAGATATATTAGCATTTTTAATTTGGACATATGACAAATACAAGGCTCAAATGCTTTTAGATCTTAGCRAAGGAAAGCTTTGGGGAATCATTTTTCAGTAAAATCTCTTCAGTGAAATAAGGAACTTCATAGCTTATTTTATTGTCCTCCTTCTAGCAAAATACCCATCACTAACAAGATAATTTAAGCTTCATGAGATTTCAGGGGTATTAAGAACATATATGTTTGTAGTTTATCTCCAAAAAAAAGTTAGGTTCTAGCTAACACAGAAGTCTTTACAAGAGCTAGTTCTTTCATTCCATATTCCTTGTGAGAACGAAGTAACTAACAAAAATTCTGCAGGCAATGCCTTTGGCTCTTCTCATTATTGTGGTTAATGATGGTGCACTGCATTTTGCAAATGCAGTGTTTCATACTGCAGCTCTTTAGTGGAAGGAAGTAGGGCACTGATCAGGAAACCGAAGACTTCTGGCATCCACAAATCTGGAGTCACAATACCCTATTTGTATGTGCTTAGCTCCCAGAGTGGAATCCAGCAGCCAATCTTACATGCCCAGGGTCTGAATGCATATGGTGAAAAGGGGGACAGTCCAAAAGCCTGCACAGGCAGAAGCGTGGAGCATGAAGTTCTCTCCGCCTCCGTGAAGTTTAGGGCCACCAAAATGGTTAGGCTTTGGTGGCCCTGTCAACGCAAAGTACCTCCAATCACACAGCAGTGATAATAAGAATGAGCTTCAACTGTCATTTAAATTTAGTCCTAGTGGTTAGAGTATTCACCCARAAAATACATGAGGTCAGTACTATCCAGAAGCTCTGCCCATATACCAAAATGAGCTTGGGAATCATGCAGCCAGGGAGGGAAAAAGACAAATATAACTGTAGTGTGGGGYTTAATACATACACCTGGAAACAGAGATGCCTTCATTTTGACTCCTCACATAACTGTTTCTGTATTTTATTGCTGACAGTTATAAGAAAAGCCACAAATTGTTCTGAGAAGTTGGACTGTAGTGCAACACCTCATGCGTTCCTCAGTTATCCTAGGCACTCAGCTATGCAGCAGTACTCCCTCTTTCTGGTCCCTGGTAAGAGTTATTTCTGGAGGAGCTGGTGGAGCATTCCCCAGGCAGCCCAGTCTTTAACATTGTGTGAAAACCCTTTCTGGAGAGACAGAAGATGAGTAACTGAACTCCTTGAGGCTGAGGGAAAGGTAAATCTCAGTCTCTAACTTACCTACCCTCTAGGCTATGGATATGAAGGTAGGCACTATTGTCGGCTCTGCTGCTTTGAAAAGGACGCAGTCACAGCAGCCCTTTGTGAGGAGCTTGTCCGCACATGAGCRGGCTCCATGACCTCCACATCAATTCATGCTCCTCTACCATGCAAAACCTGAGCAGGCAAAGGCAACTTAGGCACCAGGCTGGCCAAAGAGCTGCAGCCAAGGGGCTTGTGAAAATGCAGTATTTGCAACTCCTTGTGGACTTTTAAATGAAAAGTAGAGATGTCTAGTGAGTCTAAAGGTGAGAATTGAGCGTAACCAGCGTTAGCATTGCTGTTTTGCCTTTTGCACTGCAATTTCACTTATGTCCTGATTCGGGTACTTGGGTCTTTATTGGATGTAGCCTTAGTGATCAACATGAGGTTTAACTCAGAACTCAGAAAAGAGGAAGATTCTTTATGCTGTCGGTCTGTGTGGACCAAACTTGGATTCATGTTTAAAAATGATTTCCTCAAGCCTTATTTAAAGCAGACAACTATATATAGGGACCTTCATCAAAGCTGGTGAAAATGATTAGTCCAACAAGACATCCAGTTCAGAGAATACTGATCTGTGCTGCATCACCACTTTGCCTGGTGGTAGTTTTGCACTGAAGGAGAACAAATGCATTCACTGATTTTTAACATAAAGTTTTAGAACACCCTGTTGTAATTCTGAAGAACGTTACCTTAGATTGTTCCTTAAAATGTTCTTTCTGCTTCACTGGATCATTGTGCTAATATTAGGTATTCCAGAGCTGCTTCTGCATGGCAAACAGCTCAGTTCTCTCACTGAACAATGCTTGGCTAGAGAGAAAACAAAATAACTGGCAGGTTCAGTTTTACATTTCGGTCCAGACATGATGGAGTCAACCAATACAAGCAATAAATACTTCAGTGTTTCCTTTTCAAACAGCTTTCCTCTTCTTTCTCTAGGAAAGCACAAAATTATAGCTTATGGCAGTTACTTTCTGATGTGAAACTGTCATGTTATTGTTACTAAAGCTATGGATTGGAAAAAAAAAGACTGTTAGGAAGTTGGAGCCAAAACAATGACATTTTCATGGAAAGCAAACACATTTTCCTAAGTTAGCTTTGATTGTTGCAGAGCTGAATATATATATTTATTATATTTAAACTCCTTTGCTCCTTTAGGAAATAAAAACGTGACTTACCAGTGAAATGCTGTTTTTCCAGGAAAAAAAAATGCTGTATAATAGACCATACACAATTTATTTGAGGCAAATGCACAGCTTAGTCTTAACTCAACTTTCATGTCTCTGCCCTTGTTTTGGTGAATGCCAAAACTTGTGTTTAGGCAACTTGTTTCTAGTGTAGGCAACCAATATCCCCTAAAGCTGGTTTGTGGAAATAATAACTTTATTCTGACATCTAGATGGTGTGTGTGTGTGTGTGTGTGTGTGTGTATGTATTAGTATTTACCTTATTGTAACTAAAAGAAAGATGCCTTCAGGGAATTAGTTTTGTTAAAACTTTAAAGTCTTAAAAAATGACTACCTGACTTTTTTATTGCACTTCAGTAAACAGAAGTTCGTGTAAACAATTTAGAATTTTAGATTGGGATAGAAAAATGTTGCTGTGCATGACTAATTTGATTGAGTTTTAAAATGACCTGGACACATAAATAACTCAAGCATAGAAATCAAGTTGCAACAACCCATTTAGGCAACAAAATCATGATCCGGGTATGTTTACAAATGAATATACAATTGATACAAGAAACTTCAGCAGACTCACCTAACAGCAGCAGAGAAGGCCTAAGCCCGAGAGATGGTCATTTGCTCAGTGCAGAGAGTAACAAAACTCCAGTACACATTCTCCCTAGGCAGCTGGGAATATGTAGCATTATGATATGATAAACCAAGGATTATGAAACATTGGTTTCAAACGAGGCTGTAAATAACTAAATTTGTTGATTTTTCTTAGTAAGAGCTCAGGGGTTTTTTTTATTCTATATGTCTTATGTAGAAAATTCTGTGGGAATTGTAAAAGAACATGAATTAATACCTTCTCATGCATAAGCGCAGTATACTAACAATATCTTAAGAGTGGTATATAGTTTAAAGTTGAACTATATAGCACAAATGCTTTGCAAGAAAAAGAACACCTTGTTTGGAAGTCTTATGGTTGTCCTAGGAGGAACACATTCGATTCCCTTCTCACACAGGTCAGCAAGCAACTGTGAGACTTCTAAAAGTATAAGAAATAAGTGCAATTATGTGTTTCAATGAAGTAGTTCAGTTTGGAATGCCTCTATTTGAGGTGAGTCGTATAAAGTTTTATGCTCTCTGTGTTCAGTATCAAACTACATTTCAATTTAAATATCCACATAAAAAATAAGACCAGCTATAAAAATAGCGTACTAAGTAAGCTTATAATTATCTGTGTAAAGGAGATGACACAGTACTTCTAAGAAAATGTCAGGGAACTTAAACTAATAGAAATGATCAGATTTAATTGTCATACGTGGCAAGTACAAATATTTACCCACATACATGAGAGTGCTCTGTTGCATCTACTCTGAAGTTGGCTTTTGCCTGACCTGGAGGCAAGGGGAGGGCAGAGGCATCCATTCGCTCCTTGTCCTCCTGGCTGAGGTTGCAATGCCCTCATTTACCCCAGGGCACAGAGCCATGGTAGCGAGGGGCCTTGCAGCTCTGCCATCTGCTATGCAACCAACCTCCAGGCATCAGCAACGCTGGGAGCTACTGCAGACCCCAGGAGAAGCTCCACACCTTGCTGAATTCTGGTTCTCACTTCTGTCTTAGCTTAAGACATACCTGAGGGTCTGTCTTTCTTGCTTACCTTCTAGCTACACTGAAAAATATCTAGCTGAAATCTAACAGTACTTAAAACTTGAGCTGCTTGGCCCAGGAGGCTGACGCATGACCTTGCTGCAGCATGCTGCTGACACAAGGGTTGTTGCATGTTTTGCAGCACACTCTTAACGCCAGTAGGCTATTTCCAGAAGTGTTACCTCCGGTATAGAGAACTTGCACTAACTTTGCAATGATAGAATACCCACAKAGACTATTTCTGATGACTATCTAATTCCAAGTCACGTATTTGTGTCTGCTTCTACATCTTAAAGYTTCCTGTCATTGTGCTGAGAAACCTTTACAGCATAATCATGTTTATCTAGCCTCCATTTAATTACAATTCCTCTTTATCTGAATCATAATTAAGTTCTCTAGCATGATTTGCCTTCTTGTCTTGCTCCCCACAATTAACTCCATTAACCTTCATTTATCCAAGTGTGTTTTCTTTGCAATTTTTATATGAACAGGATTGTTTCGCAATTTCAATCCTAATTGCTTTTTCCACTAAAAACATAATGATTTTAGCCATAACAATGTCTTATTACAGCTTTTATACACACACAAAATATGTGGCTCTGTTCTCTAAGATCCATTGYGCTTTATTAGTGTTACAACGTCAGTAGGGAAGCTAGAAGTGAATTGATATTTTGTATGCTGTCTGGGGTCATCCATTACCCTATGCGTGATAATACCAAACTGAATCTCAGTAGAGCAGTGCAGATTTTCAGAATGTCACTACCTGATTTTCACCGTTGTAGTTACCAAGCTGTGCGCATCTCCTCCTCTTCTGTATGGCTGCAAAATCACCATATTGAATTGTATGAGACTGTTAAAGATAAAAGTGGCAGAATAAAATAGATGWGAAATTTCAAGATTTACAATCAAGAGTAGACTTCTGTCAACCATCACAACTACTTTTCTTTGAAAACATCCATGAGAAGTGTCTTACTTCACTATTTTTTTTTGTATCCTTCCCACTTATTTTCCCCGAATTCCTCTTTTTCACATTGTTTCAGAAGTACTGCCAGGCTTTTCATATTTTCCTCTTTTTCTTCAAAATGTTATGCCTAACTTGCATGTCTACATTTGTCTTCTTTACCCGTATTTAATTTAGTAGAATGGAAGCTGAGGAAGAAATATTCACCTTCAGTATCCAAGGTTTCTGGAGCTGGCAGCTTTTCTCCTGTGGCTTTCTCCAACTCTTCCACCATGCCGACTCACTGAAAAGCTGGTGGGAAGTCAATTTCTGCAGCCTCTCTCTGAGGGCTGTTTGGGTGGTAAATAATCTTATAGCCACCAGTCAAATATACTTTACCAGAACTTAAGGTTATATTGTGAAATGTGCTTACAGTGAAGTGACTTCAGGGAAATCATTTTCATTTGACCAAATGACTGATTTTTACATAAAACAGCAGCAGTATAACATGCAACACATTGCCTATTAAGATTTGGAGGTATGATTATATCAATTTACAATAGGATGTACAATGTTTTTATATCCAAAATGAAAGCCAGGGAATTCAGCCCTGTCCCATCAAATATTGTACAATAAATCCCAMAGAACAATGTCATCATGTCATTCAAACAAGCCTTTGCCCCATGCTGCAACTACTTGCATTTTCATTTGGCATATGGGTATATATAAATGCACATATATAAGTATATGTATGTTCTTGACCTCATCTTTGTAACCTCATACATGATACGTAATATCATAGTAACCCAGCTTCTGAYGCCATTCAAAAATAGACACCTGCCATTACTGATCAAGACATAACTGAGATCAGGTCTCTAGTGCTGTTCCTGAGATCACTGTGATCTGCATAAGCCATRCAGAATTCACGCATGGTGAATTCTGGAGGGTGGATCAGATCAGTCCCTTCTGAAGTGAATTTCTGAAGTGTTTTGTCCAGCACCCCATCCAGAGCTCCAACCACTAACATCTCGAAAAGATCCAGATATCCCCCAATGGCAAACACTTCAAGGAGAGTTTAAAAGAATTCAAATAAGCATTACAAGTGTATAACTTTTGTTAAGGTTAAAGCCAGTCAACTTCAATCTTTTCTCCTGGGCTGAGTGAATCATGATGGCAGTTTTTCCTTGATAATCCCTCACGCCATCCTGCGTTGCAATGGTAAAGGCCAGAAAAGTATTGCTTCATTTGCTGGAGGCTGTCAGCCTTTGGGGTGGAATACCAATGTGAAAGCATTCATTTCTGGTGAAGTTTCCTGGCTTGGCCACATGAAAGGCTATGCTTAAGATTTGCAAAAGCTGAGTGACTAAAGGTTTCTGGTTCCTATTCCAGAATCCTRCTGCAGAAGAGGAAGAATCCCAGACAGAATACCCACAGCTGAAACAGTCCTGCCAAATTCAGCTTTGCACAGTACGGTGAGATGGAAAGCGGCACCTTTTCATCACAGCACTTCCGAAAGACCCACAGTATTGAAAAGGCCTGTGAGATGCTCTGATCTGACTGTCTTATGATCAAAAAAAAAAAAAAAAAAAAAAAAAAAGGATTTGACAGAGGGTAGCTTTTTCAAAAGCAATCAACTAACTTTGGACTAGACCATGCAGAAAATTCTCAGATGCAACTTTTTTTCCTGTTAAAAAAAAAGAGCATTTCATGTAATTTAAGATACTTCACACAGCTAGCTGTTGACTGTGATTGACCTTGCTTGCCAGCCCAGATTGCACTGGGAAGCCCCTTGACAGTCCCCCTGGGGAGCTGCTCAGGAGTTTGGCTTTTTGGCAAGCCAGATGGGGAACAGAGGTGGCGTTCACAGCTTAGAAATCCCCACTCGCAAGCTTCCTAGGCCATGAAGCAACTCCAGCTGCTCTTCCCATCTGCAAGATGCAACAGGAGTCAAGTAGCCCTGGGAGAAGCTTCTAAGCTTATACCTTGTTCCTACACAAGGCTYTGGAGGTCCATAGTTTGGAGGGAAAGGGGGCGGGAGTCCCAAGAACCGAAAAAGATATATATTAATGAACAACTCAAAGTCAGAGATTTTGCCATGTACTATTCACCAAGCAGGGAACACAGGAGCTACATAAATAACTTCTGAAGATCTTTACTAAAAAGTGGAAATAACCTAGTAAGATGAGGAAATGAGTATCAAATTTAGAGGGTGCCCTGTTTGCCAGGCACCTAAATAAATTGCTCACATCTCACTGTACCAGAACAGTAAGCATTCAGATTAACAAGAATTCCTACATCTTTGACATTCATTATCCTGAGAAGCACCAGCATCCTAAAATGAAACAGTTTCCTCTGACTTTGTTACTGCTAGCAAGAACTTAGCAAACAAGAAGTTTTGAATTCTACAAYAGAAGTGTGATAGTTTCATTTTGAACACAATATCCTGGATTGTTTTCCAATGCACTGTGTTACAGGAAAAATTAAAATTCCACAAGAACACATAGGCAGTTAAAAAACTTGCAATTGAACACACCCTAAAAGAATATATAGATAAGCAGTCACTGCAATTTCATAAATATATACAAGATTTTATACGCGGATTCAGACACGCGTAAAGGTGCCTACAGATTAAGCTGACAGTACATAAACTTAGTGGTTAACTTAATATACCAGCAACTTCCTAGCTGCTGGAAAACTAACCCTAAGCTTTTCATTCTGGTCCATGCTATACAAAGAATTTGAACCTAATGACTTAATGACTTATTCATTTCTTTGCCTTTCTAGCAAAAAAGTAGAGTTGCTAGACAAGAGCAAGCTTCTGGTTCAAGGTCACTCATCTTCCCTCTGTGAATACAGGGAAGGTTGCTGGAGACCAGTGGTAGGCTCTGTTCTAGATCCCCATATACCACTCATGTTCCTCAGGCATCACTTGCTGCAGCCACACACTGCGTGGCTCTGTGCAAACCKCAGTGGGATTTTAAAGACAAGACATAGCATGAATATTTTTGTAACTRTGTGAGAAGCACACTTTCACACTGAAGTATTTTACTTGGTAGAAATAAGGACTTGTCAATAACGATACATATATGTTCTGCATCACATAAGACAGTTATCAAGCAGAGGGCTGGGACTCAGGAAATACCGATTCTCTACTAAATCCTGTCACTTGTCCAGTCGGTGGGTCTGAAATGAGTATTTTTGTCTCTCTCCTTGCTACAACAATCGCTTGCCTCAAGTGACTTTTGTAAGACTCAGTTAATGAAATCAAGCTTCACAGAGCTTGAATACACAGGTACAAGTCTACAAAACAAAATGAGTTTATGCACCCCTTCTGAGAAACCCAGAGGGACCAGTTTTCAGAAATGCTTGAACACCTTTTTAAAGCACTTCTTTAAATCAGATACTCAAGATCATTTGTTCCAGGTAGAAAGTCTCATCCATTCTGGCTATTGAGARATAAGTAATGAAATGATTGCATAGTATGTCATGACGTAGAAAGAAAGAAAGAAAAAAATAATGGTATCAACCTTCTTACAAGGCCATATCTGAAGAAATCCATGATTATCCAAGAAGTTTCATAGGAAACTGGTAGTATTAGCTCTGGTAATGAAGTTCTGATCCGCACTCTTATTCATAAACAAATCCAGGTACTGTACGAAGTTCACAGCACTGTGTTCTGCAGAAATAATTGCTTCCAAAGAACTACTGATGAGTTCCCCAAAGTTTCCCTGGCCAGTGTTCCTGCAGAAGTTAGCCAYTTTTTGAGTCCATAATGAAGATGAGACAGCACATGCAGATAGGGTGCCACAATGTTTTTTTTCCTATAGCCAAGGTGTTCAGTAGCCTAAGGAAGGTTTTCCCTGGATATCCCACATCCTCTTCCTGCAGTTTATTTCCAGGTATGATGAAAAGCTCCTTGGACTTGGAAGAAGAATCTGACCAGAGGAGGAAGCTCACTTTTAGGTTCAGATTAAAAAAAAATAGAATGAAATAAACAGCCTGATGCACAATAAATAAATCCGTCACTCTAGATTAATATYAATTTCTCTATTCCTACAAAGAATACATTTTGCTGAGCTAGATGCAGCTTTCTTCTGATGCAAGCARGAGCCATCACATCGCATGCACTCATGGGTGGGAGCACACACGTCACTCCGGAATATAATCGGCTGCGTGAGTAACAGCTATTAAAAGTCATTAAACTGCCACCTACTGATAATTATTGTAATGATAATGCTGTAAATTACAAAAGTATGATCTGAAAGATCATTGAAAGCCTAACCATCACACAGCACTGCGAGGTTTTCTTTTTCCCCTTTTATAGTTTAAAACATCAAGAAGTTTTCTTTCACTGAGCCAGTGGGCCAGGAGAGGAGCAGCAGGAAGGGCCAGAGCACATCTCCTCCTGTCCAAGTGCAGAGCTGTGAGCACGGTTGCCTACGAGCACAGCTGTCTGAGGTGACAGGGAGTGAGTTAGAGCAGGTCTGAACCTGAGACCCAGCTGAACACATGCGGATCAAAGCGATCAACAGGTGGAATGGCAGAGATTTTGATCCCTCAGCCRCCTCTTAGCGGGTATGGTGAAGCATCTGCAAACGGAAATTTTCCAAGTCCCTGTCTTGGGTGTGCGTCTCATAGCCATTAGCCTACAGCTGCTTTTGCCCTAGAAAGATTACACAGATCATTCCTACTCAGGAGCTGCTGCCTCTCCCTATGGTCTGTGCATCCAAACTAACTAGCACCTCACAGTCCATGTCCCCCAGCTCAGGTGTGTCAACAACGGGCAAATTATAMGTGAGCGTGAACAAATACGTGGGAACAATACAACAGTGATCTGTCCATCCGTAGCGCACGAAGAACACGGCAGTAACTGCTGAGTATCTGCTCACTGTAAAAGCATTTTCAGTCACATCGTACTTTGCTCTCACTTAATGTTTACTTGAAAGTTTGTGGAAATAAGCGGGAAGACTTATGACATCAATGAACTCTCRGTCAACGCTTGGAAGTGTTACGTGATTTAATCTCTGCACACACTAATTGCTAATTAAGCTTTCTAGGAGTTTTTGATGGAATCTCACCAGTCATGGAACAAAGCTTCAAAGCTGAGGGCAGATCAGAAACTGCTTCTTCTCGCATGACAAAAGTAACAGATGTTGCAGAAAGGTTGATCTTTCCTAACTCTGAACTGGGAATTTTAGTAGGAGAAGATAAATAGCATTCATCTTTCCAAAAGGCCATTCATCTTTCTTTTTGCCTTTCTACATCATGCCTTCTACAACCTTYCCAAATATCCAGAAACAGCACATACAAGTCCTTCTTTATCCTGAAGGAATGCATACACCCTGGCTTTTGCCATAATTTGTAGTGTAGCACCACCTTCCCCGCAACCACAGAATAACAGCTTTGCAACTGCAGGTGTACAAAGGCAAAGAAAAAGCAAAATACAAAGAAAGGTGGTTATGTTCCAGACAATTTTAATTACTAAAAAATTTTAATAATGAAATGACGTTCTTCACTCTYGGTAGTTTTTAGGCCTCTGTAAAATACTGAAGCTACCTCACAGACTACTACTCCTATTGGTACTTAGCTACAGCAATCAAGTAAAGCTGTCTTGACAGCTGCAGATCCATGTTGTCATGGTTTCAGAGCCCATGGTTTATGTTTCCAAATCAGGAGTTTCTAATGCAAACTGCAGCTGAAGTTTATACTGAATATGGCGTATTTGAATACTAAAAAGCAGACTGTGAATGCCTGATCTGAGCATAGCGCATTTATTCAACATTCCATGTAAGAAATTTCAACTTATTTTCTATACATCATTGTAGACAAGAGTTACAGAAAGAGGCTCAATGATTCCTTGGAAAACATAGGATCAATCACTGCAGTTCGTTGGCAGCCTCATGATCTRCACTATAAATACCGACTTCCATAATCTAAGGAAACGATACTAGAACCGCAAGGGTGATAGACGTAGGGACAACCAACCCATGTTAGAGTCAAAGACAAGCCTATCCTTCAGACAAAAWTCAAGCCAGGCATCTAGATTTATTATCAAATGCATTCTTCAGTTTTTCCCCTTCTGCGTGCTCCCYCAGCATGCCCTCACATGCATTGGGCATGTCCAGGATCAGCTAACCAAGAATAAGCTTAATCACAAAATTACCTTTGAGTCACCCTCTGCAAAACCTTCTTCTACACTGAGCTCCTTATCTTGTGACCCAGAAGCTGCATATGACCCCCTGTGACACAACCTGTTTTACAGAAGTCTCACATGTTGATACTTCAAAAAACCAAGAGGTCTGTGTCTTTTCAGCTGGCTTGATGCTTTACTTCAGCGCAGTATCAAAGGTGTTCCCTCTCTGGTTATGTAAATTATTCACTACCTAGAAAATACTTTTGAGATTGAGGAAACCTCATCGACATTTGGCATTTCAGTTTCTTTGCCTATACAATCCAACAAGTGCAAASTGATCCTGAATATAAAGCAGCCCCTGACTGTTGTCTTATTTGGGGAAGAAAAAAAAAGATTGATATTGAATATAAAGCAACCATTGCATTTTCCCTGCCCAAGCCTTCTATACCTTAATATCTCCAAATCATACTCCCAAAACCACAACCAGTGGTGGTTTTAGTTATAACAGTGCGCTAGGGAGCAAGAACATGTGAATTTCTGCCTGCTCCGAGCAACAATCGCTGATAAATGAGCAGAGGGGAGCTGTAGGCGCCTGCCTTTAAAATGCTCCCCCTGCCCCAGAGGTGACTCCATGTACCCTTTCTTGAGGCACCCTCAGGAAAATGCACATGAATGAGCTTTCTGCAGCAGATTAGCTCAATTCTGTTATGCTTTTGTGTGGATATCTTCATTCAGAATTTAAGTGGCCTTCATTTGATTTCCTTTACCTAATTTCCCAAAAGAACCAAAGCAGGTCAAATTAAGGACGCTTCAATTCTGACTAACGGTGTCCACACAGTGCAGTGTAATGTAGTTTAATTCATGCCTTTTCAGGTCACATCTTTAGCTCCTTTGGACGTTTCCAGCGTGGCCCTGAGCAGGCAAGCAYGAAATGCATTACAGTTTGAGGGATGTCCTGGTAGCCTGCAATGCTAAACGGATACATCCTATTTTCTTGTCCCAGCTAATGGAGCACATAAATATTTCCGCAGGCTCTACTGCTCAACAGAGACAACAGCATAAGTAGGTCGGYGCGAGCACCTAGCACGCGTTTTTGATGCTTCTGTTAAAATTTGAATTTGACTTTAATTGCATCTGGAGTTTGCATAGGGAACAGGTAATATCGGGTAATATCGGCGAGCTCTTCCAGCTGTCTCTGGTATAGTTACACTTGCACATATTACATTGGGCACGTCCGTATGAAAAATGGTTAGCAGATTAGCTGCTGCTTAAAAGGAAAATTGCTTTTGCACATCGGCATTTCCCTCGGCTCTCTGTGCGTTTCCAGCCCTGTATCTCCAAACGCCTCCTTGAGATCAGCTGCGGTGTGTGGTAGGCRGCTCAGGCTCGAAGGCCATGGTGGAGGCTCAAGCAGCTTGCTCTGCAGAAGAGCAGCAGCGCCGGGGATGTGCCAGCGGCAAACTCGGGTCGGGTTAGTAAGCTGGGGGCGTTCGTGTCGCGACCGGAAAATGCTGCGGAGTGCTCCACAGGTTCTCTCCTGGGCAGCTGCAGAGGTCCTCCCCCACGAGCCACCAGCAGGGCGGAAAGGACCAGAGGCTGTGGGTGATTTCTACCTCTAGCATGCTAGTCCAATGAGGACATTGGCTTGCCAAGAGGTTCTCCATCTTTCAGGGGACCGAACTTCACAATTATCTCCCTGAACATCCTATTTGTGCAAAAGCCGTGCCCTTAAGGACGTTCTGCTTTCCCTTCAGCTGCTGCACTGCAGGTTTGGTGGTACTGACAAATTTGAACAGGATGAAGGACATGCAGAGATCGCTAATACTGTGGCATTAGTAATTCCTGTTATACTGATGGCACCCACTATTAAAGCTAGAAAAATCCCATTTACAGTTGTTTCACGGCTGGGAATTAGACTTTGCTTAATAAGAAGCTGCTTGCAGCCGGTTCAGCCCCCTCTCGCTCCCCGAGAGCCTCCACTGACAGCTCACGCCACCTCCTGCTTGAGGCAGGTGTTTCTGCCGCGGGCAGATCCCGCGGCGGCAGTGCGGCCCTGAGAAAATCCACACTGATTTGGCCAGGGTGTAAAGCAAAAAATGGTAATAATCCTAGCGTGCGTGTAGCAGCAATGGAAGAGGCACTTCCCTCCCCAGTGCAACAGCTTGTACCTAATGTTTGCAAACTTCCGTGCCCTGCCAGCAGTTGAAAAATTTGGAAATGTGGCCAGCTTGGCTTAGGTCACGCAAGTGCACGAGCGGTTTAATCTGCACCAGGTGTGCTGGATAGCAGCCTGCCCATGGAGAGCACCGAGAAAGAGCGAGAAGGAGATGCTCCAGCATCCCTCCACGTGCTCAGGTCGGGAGAGGATTTGCTCCCACGGCCCAACGACTGGACTCCTTAGTTTTAAACACAGCTCAGACTCATTAAATCCACTCTGATGCCCTGAACAAGCCTCTTTTTCCATTTCAGAGTTCCCAAAGTGGTAACTAGATTAACTGGTCTTTACACAGAATTTTGCAATGGAAAGTCCTGCTAAAATGCATTCTGCAGATTTAATGCTGTTAGGACTACAGACTCAAAAAAAGCTGCTGCAGGACTTATTTATGGCTTCTTATTCAGCAAAATACTTAAGAGATTGTTTAAAATTAAGAATTTCATCCAGAAGTCTGCTAATTTCAAGCCAAAGTTTAGTATCTGCTTATACAAAATGAGTAATTTTGCATGTTGGCCCGCATGCCAGATTTCAGCAATTTTTTTTTAATAGGTGTAAGCAAATAACATTTTTGTCAGTCAGCTGTGAACCCTATTGAAAATATATCTAGGTTGTTTTGCATCTATCTATATGTAACTTATGGTAAAGTTAGAAGTAGCCTGTAACCCTGTTAACCTGAAATCCAGAAAATTTGCAAAAGTACATTGGGAGGTTTGGGAAGTTTGGAGGCAGATGCTTCTCCCAACTCCCTGAAGAAAAATTGAGAACAAAAGTGTCCTTAATGATTTAGAACAGGTGGTAGGGCAATAAAAGCGCTGCACATCTAGAAAGCAGGCACCAGAAAATAACATCCATCAGAGAAGAGCCAGGTACAGTGAGATATACAAATACAGATATTTGAGAGAAGGTACTTAGGAGTAAGGCATGAGACCTTTTATTCCACCCTTGATATATTCCATCAGCTTCTACATCTTTTTTGGTCTTCTGAGCCAGTCTATAACTGAACAATGAACAAAAACACAGGGAATTGCTCTACTGAAAACAGGCCCTAGTGCAATCAGCATTTATCCCTCCTGAGCAGTAGCATACCGATAGATGATCTTACTGATGTCTTTAGCTAGCAGTGCTGAAAAGAGGGAGCTTTTTCCAGTGTAAATTCAAGGTATCCTCCCACACACCCTGAAGAGCCAATTTTCCCTCTCTTCTCCATTTTCTGCTCTCGCTTGCCCTGCTAGTGCTTCCCCACAGACCTGGAACAAGCCAGCTGAGCAATCACCAGCAGCATTCAGCAACTGGTGTCTTAACATATACGTTCAGTAACGATTTCAGTGATGTACCTGTCTGTCTCTGTGCTGCTACCTGATCTTCTATGGTTTATGGCAACTTATTTTCAAGCTTCTGTAAATAGTACTTTTAATAGCTATTATAATTATGAACCATCAAATTATTATTTTATGGTTATTATCTTTAGCACCCCAGAGCTCAGTGAAGAGGTAGAAAACTTAACACTCAAACTTTTCTCCTACTTACCGTGGAGCACCAGTAATTCAGTAGCCTATCTGAGCAGGTGATGGTTTCAGGTCAGTTAGCATCTTCCAACTTTTCATCATAAGAGTAACACAAAGAAAGTAGAAGAAATAGGAATTACAGTTAGTACCAAAGCGGTATGATGCACTCTGACTGGGAAAATAAGGATTTACTGCATCTGACAGAAAATTGTTGTATGCCTATAATTGGTCAGAAGTTCTCTTTTCCTTTTCCTTTCCTTTAACTATCAAAATAAACTATTGTTTGTAATACTGATATAATTCAGTGCTTTATGAGGATTAAAAAAGACTTGCACTACTCCAAGGGACCAGAACATGTTTCATACAGGAAAGGAAGGATTTGCCTAAAGCCAAAACCAAGACCTTAGTCCTTTGGCGCTTCAGTTTTTGGCAGAGTTGCCCAGCTGCCTGGAGCTCTGCTTCTCGGTGGCCCCTGGAGCAGGACAGTCACGGTGGAGGAAACCCTCTGCCAACCATCTCCCACATAAGCACAGGAGGAACCCAGAAGTGAGTCRTCCCTCCTTGCCTCATAAGGCATTTTCCAGACGTACCCGTGAAGTACAGCGCTGCTAGCACCAGCGTGCCTGCTTTGGGCTTTAGGGTTCAGGGCCGCAGAGGCAGAGGGTGACGAGAACTCGAGGAAGATTTGGACCCGACTGTCCAAAAAGAGGAGATTCACGTAGTACTCTGGAGGTGCCCTAATTCTGCACGGGGTTAGGGTGGGGGAATTTCATTTCCTGGGCAGAACTGCTCCTCTGATAGGCAATGTGGGCACTCTTCTACTTGGGAGCCTTGTCTCAGCATCCAACTTTCCTTGTCTTCAGTTGTTTCACCGAAAACTCCAAAAAAGAAGAATCTCCACAAGGAGTAAATATATTTCAAAGAGCATTTCTAGTTTTTTGTAGGCCCAGCATTTAAGACTTTGAAAAAAATAATAACCTTCAAAAAATGGAGCATTATCAACCCTAACATGAATTACATGTTATTTTGTTATTTTGATTTGTCACAATCAAACTGATGCTRACACCACCTTTTCAAAAATCATGAATCAAGCCTTTTGAAAACATTTCTTATCTTTTTTTTTTTCCTCCTTACTTATCTCCTTAGGTTTTGAGTCAAAATTTAATATACTCCAATTTTCATCACAATCACAGAGCCTACAAACCTGTAAACTGAGAATCCTGGATAAATCACTCCAGAAGCAAAAGACTTACACACAGCTCTTTAGAAAAAGAGTAGCACTGCTCTAAATCCTCAAAAAATAAAATGAAACTGAAAAGAAAGTCTGTAAACAAAAGAGAAAAAAAAAGATTCATTTTTATTACTCAAGTATGATGAAGTTGAAGAACAAGAAAATAAGGTAGGAAAAGTAGATTAAATACTTTAAGATATTCATTTTGATATGAGAACTCTTTGCTAGCAAAGATAAGGACTATTTTATATATGAAAGTATAACTCAATTTTGTAATCTTCATTTCTTCCAGTTAAATGAGAGTATTTAATTGTATGTGTTGGCCATAGACCATAAGTATCTTTGAGGCTGCATATAGAAACAAAAATCCAYTGGCAATTTTTACAGTAGTAAAGATATACTTCTTTCATATAGAAGAATAGAAAATTTCTAAGCTCATTTCTTACCTAGAAATGGAAAATTCCCTTTTCTTTGATGGTTTCTTTAGAACTCCAGACATGCTTGAAGTTCACTGGCAGCAGGAGGGTTCGTCTCAGMTGACTCCATACTGGGATGCCTGTGGCCTCAAATCTGCTGATGCTCCATTTTCTTTGGATTCATCMCCGCACGAAGTATTGGCTCTGTGGATTACTCTATTTTGCTTTGAAACTGTTTTCTGGTTACCTAAGGCTTCACGCTACCTGGCAGTGTTGCAATGATAGGCATTTTATCCCAAGTGAAAAATATACCAAAGGTAGCTGGAAATATATTTTCTCTGTTATTTTCTGAATCCGCAGTATTTTGCCTCTATTCATAGCYTAACTCTTTATAGTCCAGCTGACCTTTACAAAAAGGAGGAATAAAATTTAATAGTGCTTTTGTCTACATCCTGGATCACTTTCTACATAGCTATGTTACTCATGTAAAAATGGGAGAACAGCTTCCAAACAAGACTCACGCATTTAACAACTTTTCCCAATGACCAGCAGACTTGGTTGAACTATTAGTACTTTTCATGCTGTGTATCAGCAAGCTGTACTACTCCTACCCAAATCACGTGGCCTGAAAGAAGCTATATTGACTCTGGCTAAGGCCAATTAACTGAAATTAAGATTTTACATGTGAACAAGAACCAGATTCAGCACAAATCTTGAGTGTTAAGTCAGATCAGCATAGGGGTGAAAAGGCAGTGGCAGGTGAAGGAATGAACTGTTTTGTTGGATGCACCTAACATTTTTTTGAGACTGGAAGTAAGGTCTTTGGGAACATTTCTGTTTTGATACTTTCCAAATCTTTGGGTAATACCTTAGAGTCAGTAAGTCAGTGGTAAAATCCTTAGTGACTTTGCTAGGCTGTTTATAACTGGATGGATCCTTCCAGTGCGCTGTATTTAACTGCAGGCTTGCCAGGAATTCATCCTGGCAAGTCACCGTGCAGGCACTAATCCTGAATATAGGAAGAAAGATTTTAAAGTAGCAACGCTGGCATAGCTGCAAACATTACCTGATTAAAATGGGCCGCATCATACAATAACCATCAAGAACGTACACATGAAAACATATTAAACATTGAGCGATAACACCTTTTCATCCTTCTTGGGCTCACAGGAAGGCTCAGGTAGGGAGGGACCTCAGGAGGTCTCTAGTGCAACCTCCTGCTCATGGCTGGGTCAGCTCTGTGGCAGACCAGATTGCTCTGAGCTTTGCTTCATCCGCTTGTTGCAACGATGGATTTCCTCCCCCCCCCCTTCAGAATAAAGGAAAGTGGAAAATACAAGAATAAGCTGTGCTGWTGCAAAGACTTGCTTAGCCCAACATCACATCTCTAGCAGAGGTCAAGAGCTGATGTTTATTGGAAGAGTTTACGGACAAGGAGAGCATGTATCACATTTCCCTCGGATACTCTCTTAGCTTTCAACCCTTTTCAGCCCAAGGACTGCCTGGCCTAGATGTGCTTTCTAAGTATTTGCTGGCTTTCCACTGATTTCTCTTGCAGACCTTGTTCAATCTCCCTTTGAAAGCCACCTTTTAGCCCCACAATATGATGTGGCAAAGGGCTTCGTAGCTTGGCTAGATGCGCAGGAAGAGCCACAGGTGCCGTTGGTGCTCGGGGCACGTGCCCGGCCAGCTTCCTCGGCACCCCAAGCCGCACCGGGACGTGGCATGGTCAGTCCCGACCCTAGAGGGATGACAATTTCATCCCTCTAAGGAGCTACAGAAGTGGAATTCCCTCCTTTGCTGGGTTGTCACATTTCTTGTTTAATTAAAAAATATATACATTGATGAGCCTATAGAGCAACAGCASCCAGGGCCTGAGCTTTTGGATTTCACATGTCACAGAAAAGATGTATTTCAGCATGATTGGATTAATAGCTGCCAAATCACAGCCTAATAGAAAATAACAGTTCTAGCAAAATACCAGTTCTCACRTGATCTTAAAGGATGTGGGTCTCAATCATCAGTTTGCACAAAACGAACACATCAAATAATACATTTTTTTCAAAAGGTAACATGCTAGGAATGAATAAACATTCGTAACACAGAAATTTTACAYGACTTTATGTTGAACTTTCCCTGCCAAAAAAAAAAAAGCTACTAATTTTAAAAATCATCATTAGATCATTAACTGCCATAGCAAAGACTCCTAGCAATGTTATAAAATAAATACTTCCAAAGGCAAAAGAGAAGTCTGCCCAGAAACCCGAAGGGAACTGTATAACAGCTGCCCTGTTCAGCAGCTTCTCCAACACACAGTRTAGAACAGATGTCAAACCTGGGCTGTGCAAAGGCAAACCAGCTCACTTTGTTTGCTTTAAGCTTCGTGGAAGACATCAGCTTCRGAACTAGCAAAAAATGCTTACAAAAAATGTTTTTCATTTATGAAATATAAACCCCAACAGTCAAGAGAACTGATTCTGGCTGCAAAATCCATGTATTTGTATTGCTGTTACCTAAAATATTTTTCAGCTGCAGGCACAGACTTATTTTCCCCTGGCCGTGAAAACACTCTCTCAAATTCACCGTTAAAATTCACCATTAACTTGTATTGACCAGCAGCTTATAGATGGGCYGCTTGTGAGACTGAGCGGCTGCTCTAGCCGCAGCCATGCTGCAGAGAAATCTCCATAGCCTTTAGCTCCGCCGTGTCCCTTGGGGAAGATCACTCGCCCTGGTCCGCCCCTACCTCCCACCAAGGCCCAGGATGGCAGTTAGCTACTTGAGAATAATGGAAGAGAATATATCCCAGAGGAAAAAAAAAAAGTGCTGGCCTTTCTTTTTGTGTTCGATTRATGTGATAGTTCTGGATGTAGAAAAATATTCTTCTTCTCTGTGTTAGTAGCAGGTGGTTTATAGCTCTTTTCTTCTGCTACAAGGGCAACAGTGATAGCTACTTGGCAAATGGAGTCTATTGGATTTCTCAGCTCTTTTATCATGAATGAGCTTAGATGAGGAGTATTTTGGATTTTACACTTTAGTTGAATAAGTCGTGATTAATTATTTGGGGACATTTCAGCCTGATTTTATTTTACTGCGTATGTTTTGTAGAAGGGCAGTACAATAAAACAGGGCTGAAATAATTAATCACAACTTACTCAATTAAAGTGCAAAATCGACAGCCACTCACCTCTAAGAGCTGCTTACTTTTACAATCAGTTTTATATGCTCTATAGTACTCCGATGCACCTAAATATCCACTGGAAAGCACTTAGCAAGAGACTTCTTCTTCCTCTATTCATCTAAAGCTTTCATCATCTGCTCTTGTCCTTCTTGAGCATCAGAGTTATTGGCATGCCAAGCAAAGCTCCTTTGGCGTCTTGCAGCTAAGATGTACAGTCATAAAGCTTTTAGAAGTTCACCTGAGTTTCCTGATCTAGGGAATGCTACTGTGTGCCCTCAAAAGCCAAAGTGAGTGTATAAGAATAGCTCCTGCCTTAAGGAAACCAGAGTCATCTGCAGAGAGTAGACAAAAAGTTGGTATTTTAGACACAATTCAGAAAAAAAAATCAATCAAAATCTAGTCTACTCAAATATCACCTCTGGTCCAGGTGTTAATGGAGGTTTTGTACACCTAAAGCTGCAATTTGTTTTGAGCAGGCAGATTCCAGCAGCACCAACAGTATCTTAGACTTGGTTAAGCTGTTTCAACTATACTCCAAACTGTAAAATGACCTCAGAGTTTTTAATTGGCTTCCTAATTGCAATCTAACATCAATCCTGGTCCCTAATGGTTTCACAGAAAAAAAATAAATTATTTTGTTCTTACCTCTTACAGCTTACAGATCTAGCTTACATTAGGGATTTTTACACAAAAATCCTCAGTTATTGCGAGTAAAGCTGAGAAGGCACATATTTATTGTGCTACTGAAAAAAACGCGAGGAGCCCTGAAATTTTCTGTGGTAATATAACCAAAGTTAACATTTGAAGATGTGATCTCATCAGAAGGAATGAAAAGGATCTAATTACAAAAAGATGTTTTAAAATCATTATTGTGATGCTAGCGACTCTAAAAGACGGACTAAAATATGAAGCTCTGAGTTGCATACAGCCTGAATGCAAGTTTATTGATACAGAATACACTATTTCTGTTGTCATGTGTTAGAGAAGAATTGCTCTTTAAATATAATTAAAATTCTCAGAGAGTTTAAATATTTAATGATTTTTTGGTGTTATTAAAGTAATGTTTGTTGTATTTCAGATTCTGAACCTTTCCAGCTTTGGGAGATGTTTTTGCTGGGAGTATTATGTTTTCCTGTAAGTAGGAGGGTAGAGAAAGGGAGTAAAAGGGCAGCCAAAAAAAGGGTCGAGAAATGGGAAAAGGGAAAATAAAGTGCACAAATCCTGCGATTTGGGCTTTCTGGAGGTACTTGCTGAGCAGCCCAGCATGTGGTCACRGCTCCCAGGACCACTTGGGCTCAGAGGGAACTCGGCAGGTTGCTGGTCCAACCTCCTGCTCTGCACTCAGACCCAGCTGCTTGGGGCTTTGTCCGGTCAGGTCCAAAAGCCCCCAAAGATCATCGTAGCCTACACCAGGACCATGTATCAGAGCTGTTGCCCTGCCCACRCCCCACGTGTCAAACCTCTCCCACCATCAGGAGGCCACGGGCAGTGGGGCACTTTCCCAGGGCACCAGCACAAGGTCCCAGATGGCTGGGTCAAGCACCATGGCAGCATCGGGTTGGTGCCTCATCCAGGGCTGACGGTACCAGGACTTCCCCCTAAAAGTATGGAAAAACGAATAGCCAAAAAAGGTGGAGCTCTTTTACCTAAACTGCCCATTCTGGCAATGCAACCTTCTGAAATCAYGTTAGCTGTACCCCAGCGGGCTGTCGCAGCTCGTGACACTTCAGCCCGGTCTCACCCCTCTCTCCCACCCTCAGACCCGCACAGATGCAGTGCGGTGGTGAGTAACTGTACAACTTGTTGGTGCCAATCGCRAATCTGTTCACTGCTAATCCCCCTTAACCGCTTTGCATTGGGCCTTTCCYACAGAACTAGGAGTAATATAAGAGACAGTGCTTTTAATCAAGATATAAACCTTTTGTTAAAGACAGGCTGCATGTTCAGTGTTTTAAAGTTTAGTAACTCGGCAACTTCCTTACCTCATTAAAAATTCTGGTACCTAATCCACCACTGATTCATCCAGTTCTCTGTACTTACCTAATTAAAATAAATGCACTAGGACTAGAGATGCCCCATTCCCTTGCATTTCATTTTCCATTTACTCTTTACCTGAATCATTTTAGGACTGCCGTGTGAGCACCCCCTCTTTGGGCATCAGGCATGGATTTAACCATCACTCATACAGCCACAAGGCAGGAAGAGACCACAAGAAGTCAGCWAGTCTAGGCCCTCACTTTAAGGCTGGGAAAAAGTACACCTAAAATAAACATTCATCTAAACTGTGTAACCTAAACACCTCTGGTTATGGCAGCTTCAGCCCCATGAAGTCTCTTCCATTGCTTCATATCTGTATTGCTATGTTAAAGTAGTGGTGTTTGACTGCAGTCCCCAAGTAACTTCTGATTTTTTTCTGCAGAAGAGAACCACATGTGGCTGTCCCCTACCCAGTGACCGTACAGCTGATTATTCCTGCACAGCTGAACCACCTTTCTTCTGTCTCCATGGAAGTGACCCATCTGTCCTGTTCCTCAGTTTTGAATCCTGATCTTGTTCCCAGTGCTCATGACCAAGGCCATATCCAAGGCAATCCAAGACACAAAAGATGCATACCTTGACCAAGGTGCAGACTATCTGCTCTCTACCCAGGCAGTAAAGCTTTTTCATTCCAAAAGTGACAGTTCTTTAGAAAATAAKAAGAAGAACAAAAGATATATTAGTGTATTTTGTGTTTAGGATAAGTAAATTATTTCTTTGTTGGCTGAGCAAAATCAGATGATTCCAAACTGAATCTAAGGTTCAAGTTTCGAGGCCTGGACCATGCTTTTCTGCTACARTTTTAAAATTCTGGCATAGGATGACAACTTTTGAACTACTGAGAGAGTCTCAGGTCTGGAAAAGATGAGATATTGTCTAAACACTAAGAAAAGAACTCATTAAAGAGATTATGAGACTCAGCTTGCTCTCAGAGATAGTATTTTTTCTCCACAAGAATAAACTCAATGTGAATGTGTATTAAATGCACAATACCATTAAAAAAGATCCAAATTAAAAAATAAAATTAAAAAATTGCCCTGTTTTTATGCTTTGACTTTGTAGTATTCTAGATCCAATAAACTTCTGTGTGATTCTTTTCTTYCTTTTCTCTCAAAGTGCCTGTCTGAAGAGAAGGAAGAAACAACTACTCTCATCATGCCAATCCTTTAAATGTGTARCATAATTTGCAGTTGACATGTTTCATCACTAGAGGGAAATCTGTTACAGTGCTTTCCTCAGTTATGCTGGTAGGTTACCAAGTGTGTAAGAGGCATAAATTTGGATGCAAAAGTTAGAGCAACCAAGCCTAACACAGGGAAATCTTTTTCTTTCTCAGAAGAGTGCTCAGAGGAGTTGTCTCCAGCCTCCTCAGAGCACCCTGGATTATAGGAACGAGGGAGCTGGGGCACCAGAGCTCCTCGGAAAGAGAAAATGCCAGGTCAGGCTTAGCACGCAYGGTGTCCTGGAGCACTGTCTCTCAACTAAAACCAGGGCAGAAAGTTATCTCAATGAGGGAAGCAGAGAGATAGAAGTAGGAAAGCCTGTGTGCAYCCTTGGCCACCCCTCACGGCCCCTTGGAAGAAGCAGCGGCATTTTGAGACCCTTGTAAAAACCTAAGGGACATAAAAGAGGACTGGTAATGAAGGTGCAAACTTGATTTTCAGTGCTGGCCCTTAGGGGTTTTCTATTACCTTTTATCTTTGAAGTCACTTGGAAAAAAAAAACTAATGGAAGAATAATAAAAAGAGAGGGGTTTCATGAGCCAGTGTCATTTTATAGAGCTGCCCTCCATTATTCTCCTGACAGTCTCCCAATTCCTAGTCAAAATGTTTCATTTGAGGATAATAAATTGAACCTGTCTCCAGAAACATCATTTCATGCTGTTTTTACCATGACTTTCTGTGGGGAAACACTAGAGAAATCAATATGGCGTACATAGTTGGCATTAATAAGCGAGTTCCTTTTAATCAAAGCTCAGTTTTAATGAATCATGATTACCACAAATCAATTCTTACTTCTCATATTTCCTTTTTAAAATGTAGCCATAAAAAATACCGCGTCTAAATATCAGGACTTTTTTAACCCTGAAAACTATGAATGAACGAAATGAATGAATGAAATAAATAACGAAGGAATTCTAGTTAGTAGGCCAGGCCCCGAGTGGTTTTCCCAGCCCCTCTCTCCCCTGGCACGCCGACCCGCGCTTTCCGTATTTTCCCCACTGCTGCAGCCACACTAACTGATCAGCGCGGATGCCGAAAGAGAGAGGAAATCTATGGGACGGCCCGGGCTTGGGTTGACTTACACCAGCAACATCCTCAGCTTTTATCAGCCTTCTTTGTAATTCCTTTATTTTACAGTTCCTTCAACACGCTGCAAAGAGATTTTCATCCTCCTACACATTTTTTTTCTGAATGCAGCTAAGCACCAGACTACAAAATTCTCAGGTTKCGTAGATGAATGCCTGAATCTAAGAATCATCATATACTCAGAGACAACACTGAAAAAATACCTGCTATAATTTTAGTTTAGAACGGCTGTCAAAATCCACTTAACTTCTGAAGTATTTTATTCTGTTCCAAAAACTGAAGTAGCTCTGTGATGGTRTATTGAACAGCTGAAAAACAGAGCTACAGCGATACATCAGGCATCTTGGGAGGCTTTTTTCTCCTAACAGTATTTTCTTGTCATTCAAATTTACTTTTCAGCACACAGAATATGGACACTTAGAAAGCACTTTGTATGGAATTTAAGTGTCATTCCCAGACAACAGCAACTGGAAGAGAAAAGGGGGAAGCTGAAAGAGAACAGGAGTGGAGGGAGAAAAAGAAGAGCCAGAGCAGCAGAAGGAAGGTGAGGGGGGCAGGCTGACGGGAGAGCCGGCCGACCGGCGGCTGGAGCCACCTGCGACCTCCCTCTGCCCTCTCTGAGGCCTCCTCCATGGGGCTGCCCCAGCTCCGTCCGTAGGTGCCTTTTTGCCCTGCAGGCAGGCAGGGCCTCTGCATTGGCATGGCCTGGAGCTGGAGATGCCAAGCACCCCGGCTTTTAGCGGTGACAGCTCACAAGGCTGCAGGCTTGTTTCTCAGTTAGTTCCTCCACCTACGCAATACCTTAGGGAAAAGGAGTTTAACTTGCCGGGACCCACAACTAAGTGGCCTTTACTCGCTCTCGTAGCTTGTTTTATAGTTAATTTTCTGTGCCTGTGTGCCTTGGAATCGCAAGATAACTATCGTTTTCTTTGCTCACTGGAGTGCCTCCTCACAAATTTCATACTGACATTTTCAGGGAGAGTGAGAGGCGCAGACTAGAGCTGAAGGGTAACCTGCACTCAGTACTGGTTTGTGTACACATATATACTCATAGAAGAATCTAGGYTGGAAGGATCTTTTTGATCTCCACCAGTCCAACCCCTGCTCAAAGCAGGGCCAGCCTTGAAGCTAGCTCCAACTTGCAAGTTAGATCAGATTGCTGATCTAACAGGGTCATGTCTAGTCAAGTTCTGAATGTCTTCAGATGGAGATATATGCTCTTCCCATAGCAAACAAGTGGCTTAGATCCAGAGCACATGCAGCTCAAGGACCTAACCTTTGGAGCTTATCTACAAAATAAATTAAAAACGCTAACTGAAGGGATTATGTAAAAGCAACATTTCATCCCATTGACCGTTCTCAGATCTGGGGTTAGCTTCAGATCTACCGCACTGTGTTTAATTTGTCTTTCACATTCCCTATGTTTTACTCTCACCCTAAGGCCACCGAAATCGTTTGTATTTTTTTTCCTTAAAAAACCAACAATAATTACATTATACTCAATTATGCAATTTAAAGACTAAAATTCATATTGTATTGAAATGTTTCCCTTTGGGTTGTCTCATACAGACTTTGAAAAAACTTCCTTTACTGATTAATAGACATTTGGCAATCAAATTGTTCAAAGTTTTCCTGGCGGGACTGAACTCTGTTGCCCTTTGTCAATGATAAGCCTTTTTTAAAGAGCAATAAAAATGATTRCTTCGGCTTTCTTTATAAATTGCCTGGAGGAAAAAAAAATCTTTTCACCATTTTGGAGCATTCAGTAAGCAAAATAATAAAATCAGTTCAGAAAAACCTATGTTTGTTTCAAGATAAGTTTCAAAAATGTTGTGGCATCTGGTGTGTTCTATTTTTATTTTGGACAGTACGAATTCAGTTTTGAGAAAAGATAATGCAATATTTCAAATTGACAAAATATGGAATGGCAACATGAAATAGTCCAGGACCCAGATGAAATACAAGGCTGCAGACTGGACAACAAGGGCAGTTGTAGCTTTAGCCAAGGTCATTTCAGATGTCCTTGACCCTGCTGAAGGTCTTGCATCTCTGACCRAGGTTGCTGAGCCTGACCCTCTATCCACTCTCCATTCATCATGCTTATGGCCATAGCCAACCTCTCATCTGTGAAGATGGATGTGCACTAACTGGTTTATAAACTGGGAAATGCAGATGCTACTGGTATGGAGATGCAGCATCCAGTAGCAGAACAGGCTGAATTCATGAGCATGTGGTTGCCCGAGTTATTGGTCTCAATATTTTCTGTTCCTCATTTTGAGGGCGTGTGCTTGAAACTCTGGATTCTTTCTCCCTTTGCCTTCTCCTCATCTTTTAGAAGAAAGGCTCAGATACATCTGTTTGTGTGCTGAGCCTAAGCCTGTCAATGTTCTCAGAGGACCCCCAAACCATACCTCCCAGAACCCAGATTCCTCAGTCCTCAGGGACTTTAAGCAGAAGGACATCTAATTTACGGTTCACATGATCAAGATATCATTTGCTCAGCCTAGTTAACTAACACTGCACAGCTCTGGACAGTCACACACAAATGCTACTGTAGTCATCTGAGAAATTTAAAAGTTGTGCAGGAWGATTTTTCTCTGGATGCTAGAAGACTCCAGGATTGAGCAACACCTAACCGCAATTTCCAGGATCTTCAGTTTTGAACACAGGAAGATGCTGTCATCCAGCTTCTGGCACTCAGTTCTGTGGCTATGTCAATAATAGGAAATTCAACAGGATCAGGGCACAGGCCCGCACTGCTGTTCATTTTTAGCACGCCTGCTGGCAGAGTAGTGGCCTGCATCGTGCCCAGGTACATTAAAGGAATAGCTTTGGCCAGGAAAAGCTCCCAAAAGGCATTTTGGATACAAGTACTAAGACCTTGCTAGTGCACACCCATAGGCTAATGTAGCTGCCCCTTTACATCAGCCTGCTCCTCTGGAGAAGGGGCAGTACTGCCAGAGCGCACTCAGAGAAACAGCCCCAGGAGTTATTCTAAATTCGCAGTAGTTCCAGACAGGCATTTTGGTAAAAGCGACCACAGTGCATTGGAAGATCCCTCTCAAACCAGGGAGCATCTTGTTTCAGAAAAACACAGATTTCAGAAGATACAACCATAAAGTGAAAAATTCCTCAGACCTCAACCCAGAGCCCTAAAACAGAAACTATTTCTACCTTCATCGCTGCCCTTGAAAATAGTCAAATCCCATACCAAAACCAAAATAATTCTTAATTATTCCTTTTTACTCATAGAGCCCCAAAACATAAACACACTCCAAAATATACTCCCATTTATATTAGGCTGATCTAAATAACACTAGGAGTAGGATTAAAGATACTGAAACAATAACCAAGAGTTTAATATATTGCTTAGAAAAAAAAATTGACTGCTCCAATAGGATTAAAAATTAGCATCCGTAAAAATGTGTCCACTGAGAAGCAGGGGTCCCATGCTGCTTTTCAAAGTTTTGGCAAGGGAATCATCATTCACAGGCTTAGGGGATCCCAGCACATGACCCATATCAGCTCTAGGCCAAAATAGAGAGAAAAGGGGCCTTTTTCAATATTACCTGGCCAAACTCCACCTAGCTATMTCTGATTGAGCCCAGCATTTTCCCAAACATTTTACAGTCCTGTCTGACCTCTCTTTGAGGCCACCATGAGTTGGTGGTCCTGGCCTTTGAGACCCGAAGGCTTGGGTGCTTCCCACATAGGCATGGCCCCAACCCACAAGGACCTCTTGCCTTCACTTCATTCTGGATATGGTATGGCCTGCACAGCTTTACTAAACTGGGGTTGTGATAATTCTCATTTTCTTAGCTTTCTCTCKGTTTGTTTCCTGTGTTCATTCAAGCAGTTTGGCATCTTGTAGGTTTGCTTCCAGCTTGGACATTGCAAAGGCTGAGGAAATGCAGCAGAGCTGGAGTCGGCACCCGCCTGTTGCTCAGTACCGTTTCCCAGGTTGTTACAAGACTCTCTTGAATGCARTTTCCAAAACACATTGCTGGTTTGATAACAAGTGATTTGGAAGATGAGTTTTGTTCTTGATTTATTGATTATGCAGTCCCACACCCTAATCTCATATTTGCCCTTGTTCTGCTTCCCCAACAGGGTCAGTCCTGAACACGGCCTCACACGGCGTTCCCAACTCATGCTTTCTCCCCGAATCTTTTTCTTTTCCTTTCCTACATGAGGTTAGAGTTTTCTAACTCTAACCTCGTCTCCACTCAAAAATATCCCCATTTCCAGGTTCTGTCTCAAAATAAATCACAGTCATTTTCTGGCAAGGGCCCTCAGTTTAACGTGCCAGTCCCTTTTAACTCACTCTGTCTGCAGTCCTCTGCTCCTRCACATTTCTATACTCACCACCCGTTTCGTGCCTCCCCTCCTCCTATTACGAGCATTGGCTCCGTCCAAGTGAGCCTCGCTCCTTGTTTTTATCTGCCCAGATGGCAGCAGGCTGAAAGGCCTTTCTGAAACCAGCCTCCCTCCTTCCCATAGGCTTCAGCAGCGTTCAGGCAGGTCTCACCAGGATTGCCTTCACTTCTTGTCCAGGAGAGGCTTGTGCTGACACCARCAGGACTCACGGGGACATGTTCTGCTCCCTGGAAGGGTCGGTGGGCTTGGGGAGGACATGAGCCTTTGGGAAAGGCCTCAAGCATCAGATATAGAGGAAGTGCCAGGTTTTGTCCACAGGAGCTGGGGAGCTCCAATAGTCCTCCATCTCCATGGAGGTCACTGCGCACGGGTCAAGGGCTGAGTGAGGGCTAGTGGCTGTGGCTCAGTGTTGTAACCCAAGCGGGCTAGAAAATTCCCATGAGTTAAAACACAGGCTGGCACCCAGTCAGGTCTCTGGAATCACCTGGTGAGGCCCAACTGAGGGCTGCTCTCCTTGTCTGGCACCAGGATACTTTAGCGTTTCTGGCTACACAGACACCTAGACTGGGATTAAGACTAAGATTAGATTTGGGATAGCTTTTCACAATGGCATGAGCCCCTTGGTTTAATACAGACAGTATACATAGTATAGACAGTAAGATGTAGGTGCTCTATATAAATTGAGGTATTTATGACTATGGTGATGCAACATGGAAAAATRCAGGCCTGAAAGTGGGCACACAAAATGTGATGTAGAGGAGAACAGGCATGGTGGGACAAGGGCTGAGGACCTCAGGCAGACCTCAGAKCCAAACAAAACCCCCAGCTTTAGGAGTAATGAAAAAGTAAAACATACCATATATAGTAAAGTCAGATGTAACACAATTGTGAATTGACAAAGAAAGAACACGGTTCAAAGGATATAAGGAAATATACGGAGACAACCTAAGCAGTTCCTAGAGGAGGAGGAAGAAATCACCACCATCATAGTCGTCCTGGTGAAGGACTCAGGACAGAAGGACTGCTGACAAAGCGCCATACCTGCTCCCCCTGACTGCAGCCATCAACCCAGAGGAGCAGTGCAAGGGCAAGCACGACACTGGAGAAAAGGGGGTAGATCCTAGGAAGCGTGTATAACAGTTTTAACTGTCTTCTTATTATTGAGGSTTTCTAGAAGTAGTCATGCTCATACATATTCATTTTCTTCCTTCTTCTGTAAACATTTTGACTAATAACAATTTTTTTGTTTAGAACTATTAAAACCACAATTGTACTAAATACTACATACTGGTCTCTATTTATAAAATATGTTTCTTTTTTGCCCTAACAAGATTTCAACTGCAACAAGGCTTGTACAAGCACGGATATTTTTAGGCAAAGGATGAGAAGGGTTGCTAGACTCTAAGGCTAGAGTCACCATTCAGTTTAAGGTTGGCATTATGGCTCAGGCTTACAGAGCTCCTACAGAAAGTGTAAAGGCCCAAAATGTCCATCAGGTGTGGCTGAGCTAAGCCAGTGCCATTCGCTGAGATCCTTTAGCATCTGCAGGTACACTTTTGTAGGCACCCCTAACTCTACCGACAGCTCTAAACCTCACTTAGCGACTCTGCGCAGAGGCAGAGCTCAGTGAGCCACCCAGGCATCGGCTGGCAGTTTAACCTGCCAGCAGCTTTCTCAGCCACTGGTTACCACAGCGTAATCCCAAATCCTAGTCCTGGTTAGGCTGTGGTTGGGGACTACAGTTCGGGCTTGAATGCAACCCTGAGTAGGAGCAAGGCTCGTGTCCAGGTCAGTCGGTACGAGTTGTTAGCTCTCATCGTTTCAAGTGCTTTCTCAGCCTCCCGYATCTCTTCGGCTACTGCTGCTCAAGCTGGTGGGGGGGCCAAGAAGTTCGGCAAAGGGCTGGTACTGCAGGAACAGGCTGGGGGAAGAGGAGAGGCAGGCCAAGAGCCTGGGGCAAGCCCAGAAGGTTTTTCTTAAAAACTAGTTCACTTCTCCCCCATAGAGTCTCACCTTTCCCTCATGCTCCTGTTCTCTGGTATCTCTGCACCTGGCTTAGATTTCGGGGCACACGTTTCATCATATATTTTTCCTTCCAGTTTGGATACTGGACCCTGACAACCACTCGTAGACCGCATGAATAGTTAATCAAACAGTGAGCCTCTGAATGGAGCCGTCACATTTGGAGCTGGGATTCCCGTGACAGGGTCAACACAACTCTTCCGCCTTGGACTCTGCCCCGGCACTGTTCCCTCCACGCAGTCCAGAAGGACACAGTCGAAGTTCAAGTAAACAAAAGCTTATTGGACTGCTTGGGCAACTGAGAATAAGACAAAAGATAAAGCAAACTGCCTAGATAAACATGTAAAGATTTGATTATTATTACTAGTGTATGGCAATGATAATGGAAAGGGTGAGAGATCTATTCAAACTTCGCAGTGGCACCAGACAATGATCAAGAATGAGGCATGCCTCACACACTTGTATTCGGAAACTATTCTACACAAAAATATTGAGGGAGAGAATTCTTTTTTAAAGAACCAAAAATAAGTTTATAGATACTGTTTACCAAAATATTGCTTTATATTCTTTTTTGTTTGTACCTTTCATGCTTTCAAAGTAAGACCAAAAAAAATGTTTTGACCTCTTTCTACATGGAAAATAATTTAAATTCTGCAGGTTTTTTCCATCTGCTCTCAGGTTCAATCTGAAGAAATGATAAGTTTTACAGAAGAAAAAGCTAAACAAGTCTCATTCAAGACAGAGACTTCATTCTGTCTGGTTAAGCTCACAGCCTGCCCTACCTGTATTCGTCATCGCTATAGAAGACTTTTTGACATTATTCAACTTGTAGGATCCTTGCAAGGATCTAGGTAAGTGCTGTTCCCTTAGAGCAATTGTATGATGCCTTACTTCAAAGGTCACTGGGTGTCTCTTCATTAACATGCGCTAATGTGACCCAGCCGATCCTGGCATACCTTCAAAAGAATTGCCTCTACAGCCTTTCCAGCCCCACAGAAAAATAATTGCTCTGCAAGCTCTTGCAGCCTTCAGGAGTGCCTGCAAAAGGAGTCCTGCAAATACAGACATACTAACAGAAAAGAAAGAGAAATGGAAACATCAAAAAGAGCCATCAAACTAGACCTTGGTAACCCAATGCCTCTACAACTGCATTAAATGGTTTATTTAATTTTTTTTTCACCTGCAGCTAATTAAAGCCTGGGCCGCAGAGTGATGCAGCAGCTGCCTTCAGCAAACAAGGCAGCCCTGGCAAGCAGGGACAAAATGAGCATAGGTACAAACTCTTTCCCCTTTTGTGGTGGGCATGCAGCATTTTTTTCCTCCTCCAAACCTTGAACATTTTTAAGAAAAGCCCACTAAGGACAAGGGAAACAAGCAAACATCCCCCCTAGGAACCAAGCCGCTCCGTGATTCAGAGCCCTGTAATTTTTGTAAAGGGCAAAGGGAGTTAGCTTGAATTTATATTAAAGAAGCATTTGGCCCAAAAGAATTATAAAGCCAGGAGTTTCCACCTCCCTCCGCCTGACTTTCAACTAACATTACAGTGAAATGGAGGGAGCAGGACTTAAGCCCTGGCTGGCCCTGCCTGCGGCAGGCTGCAGATCACCCGCCCCGAGGGCCAGCTTGAAAGGAAGAAAACACACAAACAACGCTTGCAAGAGCCAGGCAACCCAACATGGCAAATGTTTCTGTAATTTCATCTTGACGAGGATGGCACACCACCTGAACCTCTTAGGAAACACACTGTTCCCTGCCCTCATGTTGCTCGGCAGCCCCGTGCGGGCGCTGCGGCTCGGCTGGGCTCGCTGGCTGCCTTTCGGCACAGCTACAAAATCCAGGCTTGGCTTTGCCGTGCAGGAGGCACGAAGGACCGGGGAGAGCAGAACCATTCATTCTTAGGCAAAATTTTGAGCAGAAATTTTCAATCCAGTGCCCAAGTCTCACCGAAAAGTTTGAGAATTGACTTTTCTATCAGATCTTTCCCTGTTCCCGTTATTAACGGCTTTATTGTTACGCAGAAACCATGATTGCTGTAAAAGGCACACTTGGGTTGCAGGGGACACAAGCTTTGCTTTGACCCAATTTTCGCTTTTGACTCTGCTTTGACCTAATTTCACGTCAAACTCAGCGTGACTCTGCAAATCCCCAAGAGAAAAAAAATCTGAAGAATATTCATAACTTAGCCATTACTAAACTTTGTTTATATGTACAGGTATGTATATAGCACATACATGCATATACATATAATCAGATAAACAAGTAAGAATCTACCTATGTCCTTYGAGCAGCATGGAGCAGTAAGCCAACCACTTCTTGTCATTAAKCAGCCTTAGTATCTTAATACCACAAGTCAATAATCTGCTCGTTTTGCTGAAGTCTTTCTAATAAATATTGTGCATCCTTCACAGTTGGGCCTCTGAGAAGTACAGCTACTACCACATGCCTTGCAGGAGGCTTGGAGGAGAGATGGAAAAAGCGTGCAGTTTTCTTCACCTGTGTGAGGTCCTGTCCTGACTGCAATTCCACTGGTACGAAACATCTTTCAACTGAGAGTTGTATCCACATTAGAGAGGTGAACCCAGCCTCAGCAACAAAACACTGCCCATCTGCTCTCGACCAAGGATGGCCCCTGGCACCCACAGAAACCTCTGCAGCCGCAGCAGGGCAGCAAATGCCAGAGCTGCCACATCWGGGAAGCCGGTCGCTGCCAGAAGGTAATTTTAGTAATCCTCTGCTTGTGAAAACTGGCAGCACTTAAGGAGTTGCACAACCTTCAGAAGATGGCACAAGAAAAACAACTCCTACTGAGAAGGTTTTCTCAGAGTTTTCAAACCTACCTACTCRGTCCTAGACGCCCACTGCCTGTAACAAACTGTACTTCCATTTTACAAACTAAACTTGTTAAACCTGCGGTTACCTTCATTATTCTTTTGTGTTGCCTGGAGTCTACAGAGCCCTGGTGAATTCCTTACACTAATCCTCTTTCACTTTGACACTTCCGGTGTCCAAACTGCTTGGTGATATAGTAACACGCAACTCCTGTAGAAACTGGAGGATCTGTTGGCTGCAAACCTAAGTATTTGGAATATTATAGTTTGGAAAATACTCATCCTGTACTTCAGATTGTAAACTGCCAGAATGATAACAAAGTTAAAAGAAAATCTAATACTGACACAGAGAGATCTGTATTTATGAAGGACCTTAGTCTCATCAGCTGGCCAGTTAACCCTCTGCAGSAGTGTTACTGGAATTCTTAAGTGCTCCAAGCAGGAGCAGAGGCTGTTCATACTGGGTATTTTACACACATGAAAGCAGACTCCCTGCATCAACAATCTTAAGATTTGTGGGGTTTTAAAGTACATAAAAGAATGCATTTTAGTGATTTGTTATTATTGAAGTAATTCCTATAAAATGTTTCTATTTGAGCCAGCAGTTAGAAGTAAGGAGGTCACCTATTTAAGGAATTTGTAACGAGCTCGTGTTGGTTTGAACAGACTGAAGCACTCCCACTTGGCTGCCCACAGAAAGCCTGCTGCTGTGAGCTTGCACTCGCAGGGGAAGGAGAAGCAAGGCTCYGCTGAAAACTGTATGGCTACACCTGCACCAAGACCTCAGAGATGTGGCCAAACTCACTGTAAACTAGATGTTTTTCTTCTTTCTCTCCTCCCCCTGGTGACTGTTCCCTTTCTCACCTACTGACACATATTTACAAAAAATTACATTTTTCATATAAGTGTTGGTAAAGAGTCTAGTCCTGTTGATATGCATTTGTATGTGAGGCACCAACCTGGATCAAGATTCACAGGACCCTGAGACGGGTAGGTCTGGTTTGGTCAGACTTACACATCCACAAGATGTTGAGCTTCTCAAGCATATAATCATAKATCCTTCAGCAAAGGTTAGGTAAATTACCTTGCATACAACAAATATTAACAGCAGCCCACAACTAGTAGTTGCCAGTGAGTAGCTAGTAAGCTTTAAGTGTATATGCCCTAACTTGTATTTTAATAACTGGGTCATCCACATTTTCAGGTTTGAAGGTCTCCTCACCATGACAAAGTATATTATAACCTGTATCACTCAAGCATGTTTGGTATTTCATTATGGTAAAAAGTTAGCTTTACCCGCATACCAGGGTCTATGGAAGAAGGAGAAATACTTTCTTTGCTAACTATCTCTGCTAATTATCCTACCAGGTACTGCTTAAGGACTCTTGCCAGTTCACAGGATTTCTATWGTAGTATATTCAGAATTACCAAAACCTTTTCCTAAGTTTTAAATCTATTTTGCCTTAGCAAGGTAATTTTTCTTCATGAACAGAATTTTGGTGTTACATTCTCTGTGTAAGTGCATTAGACCATAAGACACTGGTACAAAAATTATACCACATAGGATAAAAGTCAGTATTTATTACTTTTGTGTGAGACTACAATGCAACACAGTCTATGCTGAGCTCTGTTTTAGCAGGCATCAATAGAGACTTGAAGCTGCATTGTATGTCCCCAACTCTAAGGAACTGTTATACRCACGTTCTTACATGTGAAAAGATTAAGAACAAGTCCAACTAGTTTTCAGGGAAAAAAAAAAAGGAAAGGAAAAGAAAACCCAGCATTAATCACCTACCAAGGTTCCAACAAGTGCTTGTCTGCCCACCTCCTTAAGGTCATTCATTGCATGAAATAAATATATAATGAACTGTTAATAAGAAGCACTGTAATGTAGTATTAAGGGAAAGTAAAATGGAGAAGAATTAAACTCAATGATATGATTCATCAGTTACTRGACTCAGTTCAGATCTGGTCAGTCAGTAGAGCTAAAGATAGGGGGAAGAGGAAGCTCATTCCTGTTTTTCTCCTGTASTGTTTCTGAAAGCCTTTCCTATATGCAAGACAAGTTCCTTAATACTATTAATGCTATATGTGCTTTTGTATGATACTTTGATATAGCTTGTTCTTTTGCACTCAGTTTCAGTTAACATTCATTGACAGCCTTGCAGAAAATACAGCAATAGTTTTGTTCAACATGGCCAAGAATTTATAAGCATTCATCTCAGTAATCAAACATTCAGAAAATAAAAAAGCAACTTCTCATCTTTTTATCTCTTAAATAAGATGTAACATGACTTACAAATTTGTGATCAACTTCCATTTAGCCTAAACTCTTACCTAGCTTGCCAGTTCCTGTCTGTCACTCTGCAAAATCCTGATTGCAGCAGAGGATTCAGTACTGCAGAAAGGCACTGGACCATTGTGCCACAGCAAGCGAGACAGAGAAAGAGACAGTACAGGGTTTTACAGAGAAAAAGTTGGGTGGCTTTACTCCACATAAAGCAARAGGAAGCCTACACTGCCTCCATTTAAAGGGTMTCTCTTGCAAYTATACATTCTTTTGAGCAGCAGAGRACTGAGGCCAAAAATACAATACTCAAGTACATTATTTGAGGATACAGAGRGGATAAACATTATGAGATTGCACACACAAACAACAAAAGGAGACATCTAATTTAAAGCATTAATCATAGAAACAAGCTTCTCCTAGGAAAAATTTAAGTGAACTCCCAATTAGAGCAAAGACCTTCAGAGGTGAATTGGGGACAAAGGATTTTGTTTAGAGAGGAAAAGTCTCCRTCATTTCTTTTTGTCATCAGATAGTAAAAACATGGGCTATTCTTAATTCACTTCAGTTTCTCAACAGCATAATCCATTCCTCAAAGTTATGCACGTTTCCCCCCCCCTCATATTCATAATTAAAAGTTAAGGTCACAAAAATTCCTGTAGGATCCCCTACAGAATGCAGCTCTAATCTTTCTTTAATAATAATAATAATAATAATAACTTGTTAGCCTTTTGCATTTATCAGTGTACATGTGAAAACTTGAAAACAGTCAACTTCACCTCTGAGGAACAGCTTACATCAGCACTGAGAGAAGGGAACTTAAACCAGTTACAAGGAATGAGTTGCATACATCTACATTAACATCTTAATACGTTGCACTTTTTGAAATATCTCCCACTTGTTTCCACTCACTGCATTTTAGGTTCAGATTGTGGGAAGTCCCCCAGTGTGCCYACTGGATTGCTTCTGGATAGAACTGTGCTTGAACATGGACTCCCGGGGAGCTCTTAGGCATTCTAGCCACTAACAGACACCCAGTTCATTCTCAACTACTTTAACAGTAAAGGATTTCCATTTGTAATTCAGARTCTTGGACGTACATAGGCATTTTATGCTTCAAGAATCAACAKATAGCGTCAATCTCCTGAGATCACACTCTTCCTCCTCAGCCCTATTTTAAATAAAACAAAAACCAAACCAAAAATCACACAAACCAGTGTTCACAGTGCAGTATCTTTCACCTTGACTTGACATAGGACCTACAGCTATGCGTCTTTCATAGTGCCGCCAAAGTGCGGCCCTTTGAATAACACCACAAGCCCTGATGACTGCCAGAGAGGCCAAACCACTGCTAACAGGGCCCCAGCTGGTGCTGAGGCTATGGTGTTTGTCCTAGACAGGATAGGAACAGTTAGCCAGGCTGTGTTGCACACTGCCCTTTCCCAGTCTTTATAAGCAATTTATCTCAACTTTCAGGATACACTAACAAGTGTACTGGAACACTTCATTAGAACAAGAACATCTTTTCAAAGACCTCAGAAAAAAAAGTTTGAAGTGAGTATACTCAAGTCAAGCAAGAGTAAGTAATTAAACTTTTATTCATGATCATTTACATATGGCTAAAAAATGCTCACCACAAAATGCAAAATTTTATCTTGTATTTAGCAGTGAAAACAGTCATCTCTTCATAGTGAAGCACCAAGGAGCACATCATAGAACAGTCAGAAAGAGATTCCCATATATCAGTTTTTCCTTACAAGGTACCATGACAAAATTGAAGATCTCATACAAGTCAAAATGTTCCCGAACAAGTTCTAGAGTCACCTGAAGTGCTTGGCAAGAACAGTATTATTTAGTAGTAGTTACATTATCTGTAGTGGAATTCACAAAGCACTTGTTTTCTATTTTTGTAAAATGGTTACTTCTCACAAAATAGACATCATTAGGCCAAAATTGGGCTGAACACTGGGACCAATTATTAATATTTTGCTTGTTTCCTCAAAGGCAGCAGTTTGCCAGTAGGAAGACCTATACCAGCTGTAGGAATAGACATTAGGAAGCAAGATTATAGCTCATTATAGCCCAGTTGGTAGGGCCTAATAACCACTTACAGGCAGCTGTCTATACCTATAACCCCACTCAGCTTTCTCCATTCTGCTTTTTTTAATTAGCATTTAATTCAAACATACTATATTGAAGAAAACAATTTTGAAGTTAAGTGAAGTTGTGTACATGGATGAATGTACATAAAGTTTTGGTAGTCATTTAAAGCTGTAAAATTCATATGCAAGAGAAGTCCTACAAACCTATTTTACAAATTAAAAAGAAATAACCAGAATCATAGTGTCACCTACAAAATATTCTAGCACAGAAATGAATACAGTTATCAAATAATTCATTAGAAAATAAAATTGTTATACAAAAAGAAATGCTGCCTTTTTAATCACTTAAGAACTGCAAATAAGACAGCAACATTCAGAAAAGTGCRCAGCAGAAAAGAATTGTTCAGTTTTCTGAAAAAGCTGAATTTTTCTTCAGACATCAGGCTTGTCAGAAACATAGTGGGTTAGGCTTGCTTATATTCTTTCCCAAGTCAGTCTCTTCTTGCATTAATTTTCCATAAGGCGTTTACTCTGACATGTAGGAACGATACATTAGGGCTGCAATAATAGCTGCGATTGCTGGGATCACCCAGTTGGACCATGAACTAGAAAGAAGTTTGAAATATCAGTTTAGAAATGGTCACCAGCAAATTTTAAAAGGTTAAGTCATTGGTTAGCAAAGTTACACACACCACTTTCTGCTTCATCCCCTTCCCCAAACTCTTCAAAGTTAATATAGCAAAATACACTGGATGGACAGTGATACTTTAACCAAGTAAAATAGCTTATACTATCACACTTTACATTGGAGATTAAAACAAGCTTGCTCAGAGGACAGTAAGATTATAGATTTGTTTAAAGTTGTGGTTTACTGCACAAAACAGTATCATTCATTCAAAAGCTATTCTAAAAGACAACATCATATGACACTTTTAAGGACCCAAGCTCACCTCTCAAAGGGGCATGCAAGCCCTCACGTTTCAGTGTTGGGACAATTGAGTTTATCAGCAGGATACTACTTTATGAAGCTTGATTTGGTGGAATTTAYGCATTTAAGACTTCCCCCCCATTCTGACACACTGTTAATCTCCTTAGATTTGTCACAAAAAAAGGTCAGCAATGGCAGCAAGTGCCTTCTACTTAAGTCATCAGTAGCCTCTGGAAATGAAGGCTTAGGCACTATAAACCATTCGGTAGAGAGTGSTACATACTAATGAGAAAGTCTCCACAGTAAGCAGCACTTGCAAAATGATGCAGAGATGACAATTTGGACTCTGCATAACAGTAATTTTACTGCATAAACATACATGTTATGTACTACATAATAGTAATGCAGTATTCTCTAACACCAAAGCTTCCACCAGATGGAAACTATTTGGATTTCTAAGCTTCAGAAATGTTATCATAAGACACTTAAACTTTGGCATCAGAAGTCATACTATACCTGGAATCAGACTGCTCAGTGGTAATAAGAGTTTCCTGGAAGACAAAACAGCAGAAATTTATGTCAGGCAGACATTCTTCTTCGTCCCTAACCAGCCCCTGAGCTTCTCAAAACTGACTAAATGGGACTAATTACTACCTTTTTCAAATGAAGCAATCCACAGATTTATCTGCCCTATGAGGAACGGCTGCGAGAGCTGGGCCTATTCAGCCTGGGGAAGAGAAGACTGAGGGGGGATCTTATCAGTGTGTATAAGCACCTGAAGGGAGGGCGTCAAGGGGACAGGGACAAACTCCGAAATTGAAGTTATTTTGTGTGTGAGGTTTGTTTGTGGGGTGGGGGAGGGTTCTTTAAAGACAAAGATTGCTTGCTTGCCTACGATCTAATTGAATTGTCTCCAAATTAACACAGAAATATTTCTTATATGGAGCCTACATGAAGCAAGCTACTGAATGACATCCAGATGAGTTTTATAAAATTCAGTTTGTGTTTAGTATGATGTTTCAGTCTGCATAAGGATTTCAGTTAAATTATTACTGTTTTTGATATCTTTCCATTTTATTTTTCCAATTTCCACAGTAAAAGGAACACTACAAAAATCCTACCCCTAGCTGGGTACATGTACACAATTTATATGAAGATTTATTCATTTGAATACATTTAAAAGGCCTAAGGATTAAGACTAGATCTATCACTAAATAGATAACCAGAATATTTATAATTCAGTTAGAGCAAAGGATTTCTCAGATCCTCTCATACAGATTTAACAAGCTGCTTTATCACATAAACATGATAATTCAAGTGTTTGAAAAATACCATCTTTAAAGAGTAAGGCTCATGATTACCTCTGCACTGGTTTTGTAGATTGCTTCAAAGAGAAGTCTAACCCTAGAGCCCAGTGTGGAACAACTTGCGCCCATACTACTAAGGCTAACGCCTCCTGCAACAGATTGGCCTTATCCACAGGGGCAAAGGGCCTCCCCCAACCTCATGCCTCCTTCAAGGAGGAGAAAAACACAGCCACTTTGTAAAAATGATTTTTTTAGCAGTATAAGTGTAAGCCAACTTTAAATACAACACAAGCAAAAGGGGGACATTTGAAAGCACAAGCCTGCTGAAGGTTGCTAGAAAGCTTGGGTACAGGGAGCCTAACTTGCCAAGCTACACATCCAGAGCACACTCTAAGGCAAAACTATCTTATCAGCTATGCCCACACTTCCTGTGGAGAAAAGGGTCCTTATCACTCCAGAAGGAAGCTGGAAGACACACATGTAGTGCAGATGGCCTCACACCAGTGCCAAAACACGGGAACAAACCAAATAGAATACAGGAAGAGGTCATCATGATTCATCTGAACTCCAATTGACCATAGTTTGACCAGATTTCCTGAGCATGGTATAGTCAGGAGATGGTGGTATTACAATTTGCACAGGACAATCCGTTTCTCAGTTGYATTTATGGTTGCTATTTTTGCAGCTTACATACTAATTGCTCTGAACAGCAGATGCTGTTCTTGGAAGGCACTCTGAATTCCTGTTCCCATCCAACTTCTTAATTATTAGTACGTTGCTTCCACTTCTTAATTAAGTGTAACTATTACAGTGAAGATTTCAATGTTTATTCCCAACTTTCTTCCCTTTACTTTCAAGAACAATCACTTCTGTAAAATTGCTTAATATGAGTAAGTTAATCTCAAAGAGCACAAGCAAGATCCTATTACTAATATATTCCATTTCAAGTTATGTTTAACCATTTTCCAAGTACAATGCTGTGCTATTAAGTCAGCCCTGAGCWACATCCCCTATAAACAAAGTAGCAACAGGTGTACAAGCTAATCCCTGCTGCCCTTCCTCCTTTAACAGATGTCAGTTTTATGAGTTTAACACCAAGTGTCAAAACAACCTTATCTCAAAAGAGAAAAAAGTGTTAGTGTGTAAGACAGTGCAGTACTACMTTGTCAGGACAACGTCAGCAACATCTACTGAAATAGGCATTACCTTGAAAAGGCTTCACTGTTGCTAGTTAACTAATCTATTACATAACAAATTCATCCGTATTCTGTATATAGCAGAGCATTGTTACTAACCAATTTATTGTTGTCTATATATCTAACCAATGTATTGTTAYAGCAAAAAAATCTAGAATCGATGGTCTTCTAGTGTTCAGTTGAAAAAGTTAAACTTATAAACAGGATTGATAAACAAGCATTTTGGAGGGGAGAAAGAAAGATACACAGTGCTAAAATGTAATGGCAAAATGTAATGCCATTACTTCACAATCACTTCTTACTTTGAAACCCACACAGTTTACGGGCAAAACAGTATAGCTAACAGGAATAATTCACTGTTAAATCAGATCAACAGATTTATGACCTGAAACACTATCCTTTAAAATCAACTTGAATTATTTTTGCCTTTGTGGGTCTACTTTGCATAGAAAAACACTACCTCTAACACTCAGAAGAAACAATGATGTAACGTTTCAGGAAAATACTTACTGTTGGTTTCTGAAGCTTCCCTCTATCATCCTGCAAGAAAATAAGGAAAAAATGCTTAGAGAGGAAAAAACAAAGCATTCAAAATTTGATTTATCACTAACTTCAGTTCACAATTCTGTTGTGTTGATGTGTATCTATTCCTTCTTAGAAAAAAAGATTTACAAAAGGGCAGAAATGTCAACATATGATGCTGAGCTACAAACAAGATCACTTCCTTGAAATGAATAGTGAAATATGTTAAGAGTTATTTCATTTCTTTATTTCTTATGCCGATGTGTGTTTCCTTTGTCTCTAAGCAGTACACAACCTTAGCTTACATATAGATTGCAATAGTACAGTTTACCTAGTCTGCTAGCGTCATGACCAATCTTATCTAACTAGTACTGGTCCAGCACAAAGGTCTCTAATTCTATGGCTCTTCCATAAACTCATTAAGTTTTCCAGGTAATAGGCACATTCATTACAAAAAAGGCAGTATATCATCTTGATAGTGTTGTAATCATACATAAGACTATCAACAGTTGCTTACTTTATATCAGGTGCCTGTTTGATAAGAATTGAAGATTGGTAGCCAAATTAAGAACAAAAACTGTAACATCAGTCATCAGCAGAAACAGATTACAAGTTTATTAGGCTACAAATGCATATGATCCATGAGTGCATATCAGGAGAGGCTACACCAGTAACAGTTATCAAAACAGGGCTTAAGATGTATACAGGATGAGAAATCTTACTGTGAAGCACACTACTCAAAACAAAGATATTTATCCCAAAGGCAAGGAAAAAAAAAAAAAAAAAACACAAAACAGAAGACAACAGAAGAGGCAGCAACAGGCAGTACAGTCTGCACACTAGCAGTCTAAGTTGCTATCAAGTACTTTTCAGCCACCAACGTGCAAGGGAATGTAGGAAAAGGCAAGTCAGGAGGAAGCCAAGGCAAAAACTGCTGTAGCTAATAGGTAGAAATAAATCCTTTAAAGCCTGGGGCAGCAGAAAGGTGCTTGTTAAAAGCGTAAGAAACGGCAAGGAAAACAGGAAAAAAGGAGTTGGCAAAAGAACTGGTGGGAACTGATGATGAACAGCCTTGGAAAAAAAAAAATCAAGCATGTAACATATTGACACAATACAAAAGGGGGGAGTCSAAGTCAGGGAAGACTGAGAAAGCATCAGCCTAGATGAAAACCGCTACTGCAAAGATCTGTCTAGACAGACATGCAGAGATCCAGACTGTACTTGTAGATCTAGACGGAAACCTGACATACATATTTATAGTGATGAAAGCAGAAAAGAGGCCGTTAGACTTAGACATACTCTGACACATCATCTTCAATGTCTTATGTTGTTATAAGACTCTTCAGTCTTCTTATAGAGCTCACAGGTCAGGAACAACATGATTTCATACTCAGTTTATTCAATAGCTAAGCCGAAATGCATTTCAAAGAAAAATCTACATGCAACCATTGTTATGGCACACTAGACAATTGCTGAAGATTGACAGAACCCATCTCCAGTCCTGGTCCACCACAAAGAATCGCARGAGTGGCATACAGCCATGATAGTAACTCTTTTTCATTTTGAAGGTAAATTACCACAGAGGCATCCAGACACAAGAACACTGTTGTAAGCAGCAAACTACCAGTACTCTTAGATACTCACTGGATGAAGCTCTCCAACAATAAATGTCTCTGACAGTGCCCTTGCATCTGTGGAGTGGCCAACATCTTCAAAGTTCTCAGTAGCATCTCCTCCAGCTTGCTCCCTGAGGACCTCTTCACCTCCTGGGTGCTGCAATTTTAATCAGTTTCGAAGTTGTTAGTGGGGAGAAAACACACACACACACACCATTTCCACAATTTGAAAATTTAAGTTTGGCCTTCCAAAAAGCAATTGTTTTAAAGCAACTGCAAGCCTCTTTAAATAACTCCAGGGCTCAGAAGTCAAAAAGAAAAACTAGGTCTCTGCTTCATCAGTGACTGATCAGTATAAGGCACTGCCCATAGCAGCTGGAGAAGCATTTATAATGTAACAGGCATCAATCATCAGTCAACCTTTCAGTTGGCCCAATTATTAAGCTGCACTCACTTCTACAGGAAGTCTATGTATTTCATAGAAAGAAAGCTTTATACAAAAAGGATAAGAGTCAAGAGGTATCACTTGCAGCAAGCAGCATTCCAACCAGTTATAACAAAACTACACACAAGAAGGGTGATCAAACACAAACAAATTGGCCAGCAATCCTGCAAAATTTTCATACTTTTAGTCATGCAAAGCTTGCATAGGTGAGGCCCTGAGGAACCAAAGCTAACTTTCACATTAGCACTAGTTTGATCCGGGCACTGGGCTCTATAAGGGTCCTTTCCAACAGAAATTATTGTATGATTTTTATCTAGTGAGTCAGCTACTTTGGAGCTGCTTAAGAACAACCGAGAACTCTTGCAAGACATTAAATTAGCTTACAAATTGGTTTTGTCAGTGTGGTCTTGAGATTCCATAGCCAACTAAAACCATCGAGATGGGAAGGAGAGTAGCTGTCCTMGCATCTCCTAATACCTCTACCCATTACCATTTCTTTAATCTAGATCCTTGCTATCTGTTGACTTTTACTCTTCCTCAGGATACATTGTGATTGCATGCAGTTTCACAATCCCATTACATCAAATAACTCAGTATATAGTGCAATACATAAATCTTAGTTCAATAAATTTTCTCAGCACCAAATAAGTTACTTGTAAGTAACATGCRAAGAAGTTTGTCACTCAACTTAGGAGTGAGAAACTACTCTGGAAACCGCAGTAGCGATTAGATAAGCAAGCTGAAAACATGTTAGTAATATTGCCTCGCATTAGGACAGCCACAAAGCAAGTTCTGACACTTTACAAATGACAGAAGATAGTATTAACATGCCTGACCCTCTAGCACACTGGGTAGGCAAATATGCACAACCTTATGATTACTGAAAGCTAATCATGCTGCATTAGGCATTGAGGATGGGGAGGAGTAGAGAACTAAAGTAAAGGTTACAGTAGTTTTGCTTATTAAAGCTTGTGAATACCCCCTTCAGAACCTGAATTCTGTTTTTCAACACTTCTGACAATGGAACCTAGAATCATAAAAATATGCAAATACCCTATTGTTTAGGTTCAACTGTGCTCCAAGCAAGATAAACAGGAAGGCTGTGCTCAAACAGTAGATAAAAAATGGCATAAAGATTTCTGCCAGCCTAACGAATTCAAGTTAGCATTTACTTCAAATATTGTATTTATCTCCCAGCAATCTTTCCCTTTCAAAGTAATTCTTATTCATACTAATCAAGAAATGTCATTATTAGTAGTTTTCAACAGCACTAAAGCAGTAAAACTTGCATTAATCCTTTCAAAGGCAGGTTTTTCTTAAAAAAAAAAAGACTACAAACACTGTGGGTTTATTTATTTATTTATTTATTTTTCCTAAAGTCAAGCTTTACAGTTAGAAGCACTGGTGATCCCCACTATGACTAAGCAAAAGCAAAGAGATTAAGCAATTGCTAGAAAAGAGAGATTATGTGCAGCAACTGAGCCAAAAAATGTTTAAAAAGTGCGTGCAGAATAAAGATTACGCAAGTGGACATGCAGATATGGTGGCACGCTGACCAAAATCCTGCCCTTGAATCCCTTCTGGGAAGTGTTCAGGGAAAGGACAGCACAAAAGTTGAGGAAATATTCAAGTTTAAGGCCCTGAAGTTTACAGTACATTCAAGAAACTGAACTCACCTCCCAGATACTGCCATAACTAAGTCTTCAAAGAATTCCATCAACAACATTCTTCAATACCACACTACAGAAATGTGTTCCCCAGAACAGAAAAAAAAAAAAAAAAAATCCTATTCTCCCAGGCCTGAGCTGTGCTGTATCAAACTATTAGATATTACACTAAAAGGATTGTCATGTAGTTTCTTAAGCAAGTTTTCCAAGGAGTTTTGCCTTTTCTGCTTAACAGACAAGACATCAAGTAGCACTATGAACTAAAGTTACACTACTCAAAGTGCATTAGCAGCATGTATATTTATATTCATGCACTGCCATGAACTATGCACCCTACTCAAGTCAACAGATAAAACACCAGTTACTCCAGGAATCTGTCAAGATCATACAGTTTACACTTGTTCCTCCAAGTATATAAGCAAGAGGATTCTTACCAGTATAACTGCATCTACATTAAACCAGCCATTTCACAGACTGCCTTAACAAACTACTTGCAGACAGCTGCCTATGAAAAAATCCTACACTCATTTGTTCCCAAATCCCTTTCTTGTGCCACGATAATGCAATCACACAGCTATAGGAACAGCCTAAGTGCAGCACTTTGGCTTTTTTGTAAATTAATTTTGTCCTATTAAATCCTAGTCTCATCAGTGACCAGATCCCTCTGCCTATAAAGCCATGTGACTGACAGTGCCACCACAGAGAAGGTGTGACCATCAGTCCCCCACTCACTGACAACCACAGAGCAGCTGAAGTCAAATGACACAAATGACACTCACCCTGACCTCTGCCACCACAGCTGTATGAGGCCCAGAGAGGGCAGTAGGAGGAGGGAAATCTTTCATCACAACCTGGATATAGCTACATCAGCAAAACTAAGGTAGAGATAACTAACTCTATATGGAGTTTCCAGCTCATTAAGCCACTTAGCACATGTTACTAGTAACTAGAAACCTACTAAGCTTGCACAAAAGTACTCTAAAACTTACTTTTCTCCCTAGACAACACCTCTACTTAAAAATACAAACTCAAACCCCCTCCTACAAACAACTAGCACGTATTTGAGCAACACATGARAAGACTGCATCTCCACTAATGAAAGGAAATAACTGAAACGCTTCACGAACAGCAACAAATGATGCTGGTATCAAAAAAAAACTTAACACTTTCCATGGTTCAGTGAATCTCTCAAAGTTTAGTTATACTGGGCCTTTGTTTACACTTCCACAGAGTGCACAAAGCTGGCTACCAGAACTTCTACTTTATTAAAGAGCTTCTTGATAGTCCCTGGAACTAGAAGCCCATGGAGTACACAGATGATCGCTCACTCYTAAACCAAAATCCTGCTGATTACAAATACCTAGAAAAACATTTTAGTTAAATTGGGGCTCAAGGGAAAGGAAAAGGCTTTTTCTAATTAACCTAGTCTAGCTTATTTCTAGGACATTCCCAGTGTAAGAATATAGTAAGTTATATGCATAACAAATCTGTGCAAAGACAGTAAAAGTCTCTAGTATAAACTAGCTTAACAGTTCTAAAAGCAGCACATTAGAAAAAACTTCAGACAATGCAACTGCACAGCCATACTCAGTCATCACCTGGGTCAAAAGTCTAATTACTTCATCCTGAACATTTATCACATTCTCCTCCACCCCTTCCCTCTCCATACAGTCATGCAACTTTGTGTCATAGTTCAAGACTCTATTAAAGTGTAACTATCTTAATTCATAATCTGTCCCCCACATCCCATACTGGGAAAACTAAGTCTAGGGTCACGTTTGATTTTCAGGGAGACGAGCACAGCTCTCCGCCAGTGGTAGTCTGCAAATCTAAGTATGGCAATTTGCACCACAGAGAATCAGAAGCARAAAGGAAAAGCAACAGAGCCAGAAATACCCTGAGAATCTTAGCATTTTTGTGCAAGACTGACAACACTCATTTGCTTCAAGGACACTTTCATACAGCAGGAAGAGTTTGTGTAAAGTGCATCTTAACTACTGGAATTACAGGACAGAAGTCCTGCACTGAGAATTTCAGGAGTAGCGTTCGATAACCCTTTATTTTTGAAAAGGGTCATTCGRATTTCAGACGAAGTGCTAGAGAAATGTCCAGTAGCTTGGCACCCACTTCCCTGCTTACAAAACAATTATAGCTTGTAATGTTTTCCCAAAGAAATACCAAAGAACTCCTGGTTCTCCCCCTCAAAACACCCAAACCCTCCTCCAGGCTTCATCATGATTTTAGGAAGTGACAACACTGATTTAAATCTTTGGAACTTAGAGTTTTGCAGTTGAAACTCATTTGTTGACAGATTAAAGAACATGCTACTTGTGACACCTTTGGATGTAAATGACTTAATAAGTTAAACATAGGAAATGTCATGCTGCTGTCCCAAAATATCATCATATCAGATGAACATAGTTTATCATGACATAGAGAAAACATTTTACCATGCTATTCTGACACAATGAAACAGTATTTTTCTGCATCTAATAGTATTTTTATTTGATTAACATTTCCAAAAAACACATCTTATGGGAGCTGTTGAATCTCTGTTCAGATCACCATGAAAGCTCTAGCTCATGAAAAAAATCTACATTGGCATTAGCCAATTATATTCCTCTATATGAATTGTATTCCCGAAGAAACTTTCAAGACTAAAGGAACCTAAAAAAAAAAAGTCTACTTTAGATGACTTTTAAATACATATGGTAGTTGGTTTCTAGAAAGCTGTATTTCTTGCAAGTAAAGACATGTTCTTATTCATGTTAGCTTCTCTGCATAGTTTAAGGAATCCAACCAAGTTCCCACAAAGGCATTGGGAAGAATCTCACCACAGTGGGGAGCAGATCAGGTCACCAGTGATTTTATTTTTGTTTTTATAGGCAGAGCTACTCTTGTTTAGCTCATCAAATTGACATCAGAGCCTGAACAGCGAGACTGTTTTATTAAGCTAACAAGTCAATTATCAACTAATATACTTAACCTGACAATTATCATTTAGTATTATTCTTATTATCTATATTAACTATACTATAGTCACTACAACCATAAGATCCCAACACATGCATTTCCAGTAACTATTTTTCTTAAAAAATGTAGGACCTGAAACTAAGAAAACATTTCTCAAGTTTTCTGTAGTACAGGTCCAACAGGCTTTGACTTGAAAAGGTGATATCAGTTTCCTGACTCAAGAACACTGTTTCACATCAAGAGCTTTCAGATACTATACTCCAGAAGCTGAGGTCTCTGGATTTCCTCTCTTACAGGGCATATTTTGATAGAGAAAATTCATAGATTAAATTCAAGTCACTAGACTTGATCCTGAGATCTGCTGCTTTAAGAAAAGCAGTTGTTGGAGTTCTCATCTTTGGTAATCTTTAGGATAAGATGCCAAAGTACAAAATCCTTCTTTCCTCCAGCACTTCAGCTGTATTTCAAAGGAGCTTTTCTTAGCTTGGCTTCCTAAGGACAAGGCTCTAAGTACCAACATCCACTCAGTAGGAGTGAGGAGATGCTTTAACAGTGCTCTCACTGAAGTACTACTAGACTTTTAGCATCCTACATTTAATTCTTGAAATATTTTAATCTTTTCTACTCCTGCAAGGAATTGCAGCATGGAGTTTCACTAATAACACTATAAAAACACATGTGTTATCTATGCTTTACTGGGAACAACTTACAGTACTCCAGTTTATGGAAACTTCAGTATCTCCTTATCTGTATCATGTATAAATCCCTCAAGGTGTCTGGGACCCAAGAACATTACCACATTACTTCACAAATTAACCAGGTATCAAAAGTATTCAAGAAAAGGTATATTAAAAAAAAATACTTGCCCTATCAGGTATTCTCATGCAAGGATTCCATCCTAGAGTGCACTAACACAACACATACTGTAATACTCCAGAACTTTGCTTGAAGTGAAGCTACACTGTTGAGAAGTGCTGGAAAAAGAAATGCTATCCAATCTTATTTATCTCAGAACATTAGAGTTCATGTTCAAGKTTCAGCTCCAAAGGCAACATTAAAAGCTGTGTAGCGTAAGGACAGAATTTGACCAACATGTACCAAGTGCTTCAGACACCCAACTATTGCTCAATAACAGCTACAACCAATTACTCAAGTCTGGTGATAGATAGCCTAGGCTTTTTTGAYGTGTTACTGAACTGGCAAAAGTTTTCCTGAAGACCCTTCCTTGGAAAACTCTGAACAAGGTAATACCTCTTAGTATTTATCAACTTCATCACTCATAACGAAGGAAGAGGATGTCAGYTTGTCTGTGCAACTATTTAAAACCAGAAGTTTGTTAGCTCTAGAGATTGTATTTTATGATTTTTTTTTTTAGCCTGGTAGAAGAGCTCATAGTATTGCTTTGTACCAATAAAAACTGATCAAGTTTGGAAGAACAGCTATTTCAGACTTATAATCAGACTGCATGAAAAACTCCATTCTTCTCCAGAGATTCTACACTTAAAATGGCCTTACCCACAAAGACAGGCTATTATGTAACTAAATGATAAATGAGACAAGGAATAGAGATGGATGAAAATATCCCAGAGAGTCAGCCCATCAGTTTCCCAAASCAGCTTGTTGAACTGCCACCAAACCAGCTTGTTGAACTGCCAAACAACTTGTGTTAGTACAGCACAAAAAAATGGAACAGTACATCATGAATAAATCTCAGTTACACTTAATACTGAAAAAAATACTGCTTCTCTAGATCTCCACAAAGAAAGTTTTTAATTGGTGCAGTCCAAGTAGCAGACTAAGCTGCTACTTTCTTGACGACAACTATCAATGATTACATCAGCTGCTCTGATCAACAGTATCAATCGTTAACTGGAAAAGCGAAGGCACTTAACTAGACCACTGCACTCTAGGAGAGCTTGAACTTTAACAGCTCCACATTACTGCRTTACATGCTCAAGATCTGCATGCTAAGACTACAGTAAAAGAAAAGTCTTCGGAGAGCACAGGTTTTTATAAAAGCAGAAGGCGTAAGGGGACGAGGGGAGTTAGTGTTATCGTATTGCTGCTCCTGGACTCGAAACCGCCGGCGCCCAAGCTTCAAGAACACAGGAACGGAGAAAGGAAGCGAYCGGCTCCCGGGACGCGGGGCGCCGCGAGGAACACCTCCGGCCCCCCGCTAGCGCCGCTGCCCGGAAGCGGCCCAGCCGCCCCCAAGGCRGCCGCGCCCGCGCCATCGCCGGCGGAGGCCTTGGGCGTGCCCAGAGCCGCAGCGCCCGAGGCCCGGGACGGCGGCGTCGCCCCGGGCGGCCGCCCGGCTCCCGGCGCGGGGGAGGCCACGGGAGGGAACCAGCGGCACCCACCTCCTCCAGGAACTTGGTGACGTCGTAGATGCGGTTATGCAGGATGAACCAGGTGCTCTGGCTGTTGTTGTGCTTCTGCACCTCCTCCAGCCGGTAGTAGCGGCCCCGCCACGGCTCGCTCCCGGCCTCCTCGGACCCCACCATGTCCGCGCACCGCCCGAGCCAAACCACCCGCCGCTCCGGCCCCGACTACCGACACCCCTAGCGCGCGCTGATTGGAGCCCAGCCGCAGCCTATCGCCGCCRCCGCCCCTCTCGGCCCGCCTCCTCCCTGCCGGCTTCTCATTGGCGCAGCGAAATGCTTCTCAAGGAAGACGTCCCGCTGCCCGCCGGTGGTTGGAGGGCTCCGCGCTGCGCGCGGGGTTAGCTGGGCGGCCGCCGGGAGGGCCCGTGGGCGTGGCCAGCGTGCCCCGCGCCCGCGTGACCGGGCGGCGGTGACGGGGCGCCCGCTGACGGCCGTGCGGGGCACTGCTGCACGCCGTTCCCCGCCGAGCTGGGGGCTCTCYCCGCCAGCACCCGCTGCTCGGTCAGGGGTCGGCGGCTCTGAAATAACTACCGTTCACAGCCAGACCCTTCATGGGGTCGTTCGAGGACAGGCAGTGTATTCCCCGGTGGGCAGGCCGTGACACAAGTTACCTAACAGCACCTTTGGTCAGGTTTCAGTTGCTCGGGCTTGCGATTGATAAAACCGAGTTGTCGATTGCACCACCGCCGTTAGATCCAGAGTATTATGACCCTCATTCAGCCCTTAAAATAATCTCTGTAGCTAGCCTGAACAGTGTGCGTGAATGCTTCACTGAAATAACAAAAAGCACTTGCGATTTTGTACCCCGGATGAGATTTGGAGTCCAAATGGTCCAACTTGCTTTGCTACTATGCAGCTWACCAGTGGGAAACATAATATGCAGTATCCTAGGCTGTCTTTCAGGCTGTCACCTGGCTTTGAAATGGGCTGTACTCATTACATTTCCTCTCCCAGAGTGGATGAAATSTGAGGGGAGGTACATTCATTTTGTTGAGCTGCATTTATCTTTAGAGCTCTTTACCTTTGGCAGCAGTTGGCTCCTTCACCATACACGTATGTTTAACTGCGGTGAACTACGGAGAGTGTGGTGATAAGCTGATCATTAACTTACAACATAACTTCACTTACAACATAAGCATCCTTTCTCTGAAGTTGTAGGTTACAATAAAGCATACTCCCACCAACTATGCAAAGGCTGTGCGTTGCCTGTCTCTTTGCTATGAAAACGTTTTAATGTTAAGCATAAGCACGTATTACATGTGGAAAAAATGTGTCTACTGTTGAGCAGGATTTGGCCACACGTGCTGATTGCCYGCTGTTAAATATCGTCAGTACTACCAGTCATGTCGTCTCCCACATTTCCCTTTAGRGAACACGAGCAGCTTTGCCCTACACACGTAGTGTCACTCTTACCACGATCTTCCACTTCGCGGGGACTCACAGCAACCAAGGCCCGGCGAAGGGAATTGACTCGCACCTCCCTTCAACCCCCCAAGGCGGCGGGGAGCGCTGCCGGCCCGAGAGGAGGCGGATTGCACCGAGCTCGTCCCCTGCCTCTCCGCGCACGGCGCCGCCTGCTATGGCGGCTCCTCGCGCGGGAGGCGGGAAG